>NW_023645942.1:0-7881 GCF_015228065.2 Penaeus monodon
AAACTTGGACCAAAGGGGCCCTTTTTGTTTTTTTTCCAAAAAGCCACCCACCCCCCCCAAAACCAGAACAAGGGGGAAAACCCCAAAGAAAGGGGTTGGGTTTGGTTTGCTTACCCCCTTTGGCTGAGGGTTTTTTCCCCCACCCTTTTGCCAAAACCATCCCCCTTAAACCCCTCCAGAATCCTTTTTCTCCGGGGCTAATTAAATTTTTGGTTTGGGATGCCACGCAGGAAAACACCGTGGGAAGTTCTCCCTGGCCCAAGATGGAAGAACCAGGGGTGGGTGCCCCACCCCCTCTCATAGGCCTTGGGCCCAGGAACCATTTTGTCTCACCCCCATGGTGTCCCCTCCGTAGGGGACCCTCTGGCCCGGTCACCAGACATTGGGCCCCTCAACCCCCCCACCGTGGCAAGGCGGCTTCCGTTAGGGGGGAGTCAGGCAGGAAAAGGGGCCGGAATAGTGCGAGTCCTTTAACCATCCTTATAACTGGGGCAAGGGTCAGGCGAGATAGTCGCTGAGGGATCTCATACCCCATCTTTTCCCCACCTAGGATGGCAGGTGAGCTTGCATTCCTGAAAAACTCATCAACAAGTCCTGGAAATTCCACTCTACCCCAAAGGGGAAAAGGGGGGCTATCATAGTTCCCATCCAAACAAAGGACCGGGAAAGTACCACCCTATCCCCTAGCTGTTGGCAAGAGGGCGAGAGAATGTACTAAAACGACCCCAAGGAAAAAATAACCCCCAATGAACACCCCCATGGGTTCAAAAGGGACATGAGCCATCAACAGATAGCCCCTTTTAAAGCACGGCCACTTTTGGTAGTATTCTAAACCTGGAAAAGGGGTTGGAAATTTAAAAAAGTCCTCTACTTTTCGGGAGACCCTGATCCAAAAGGGAGTCAGAGGAAAGCTCTTGGCATGGAAGGTGCGGTTTCAAAAACGAAACCCAAAAGTCTTTTTTAAATCCACCTATCCAAAACATCCATAGAAAATGAAAAAACCACAGGGTGGGGCCTCGTCCACCCCCTTTTCAACACCCTAATGTCCGCCCCCCAACATACACCAAAAGAAAACCCCAGCGCGTCTGGACCTTCTATCTAAGGATTTGTTGTAGGAGAGGAATAAAGATCTCAGCAGCCAAACCCAAAGCCATGGCTCTGAGAAAAAACTTTTCAAGGCGTAAGTTGAGAATCCAGGGAAGGGGACTTACAGTGGGCCCAGGTTTTCCCCAATACCTTGGGAAAATATTGTCCGGAACCTCTTTAAAAAAGGGGGGTCTTTTCGGGGGTTGAAAACCAAAGAAGTGTCAAAGCAATGAGGGAGACAATAGGAGCAGACAAAAAGTTAAACATTCTATGTACATGCATATGTCCCATAGGGGGACTATGCCTCTGTTCCCTGATTGTCGCAAAGCCAAGATTAAGAAAAAACATTGAGACAGTTAAAAATCAAGCTGCCGGGATCTTCGAGTCCCCCAAGGGGGGACGAAGGCCCTTTAAACCCTCCTCATGGGGGGAAACCTTCCCTGGAACTCATGATTGATCAAAGGTAGCTCATTCCTTTCAAAAGGTCATCCGGATCCGGAAACAAACAGAGACAAAAAAATATCAGACCCTAGAACAAGCCAGAACTGTTTGCAAACAAATGGCTGTCTCACACAGCCAGGGTGTTGATACACATCAGTTTAAAGGGCGCTTTGCTAAGGTAGATCCCCCCCCCCCCAACTTAATTTAAGCCTTGCCATGGGCACAAACTTTTATCGAGTTCTCTGTTATGAGCTTGTCAAGGAGAAAAAATCAAACCCCGCCCAGGTAAAAGGGGAAGCTGAGGGGTCATTAGAGCACATCCCCCGGGGAGTAGACTATTCCAGAAATCAGTCAATTCTTTTTAAAACCCCAAATGAGGGTCGGCTTTGCAGAAGGGACCAATAAACCATGGGGTAACAGACAACTCCTCACTACATCAAGGTAGTTGCGATCACGGCAGCCCAAGCCCCCGCATCCTGAGGGGAAGGACTGTGGGCATACACACAAATTCCAGGGCACCCTTGACGTTACGAAAACTTTCCCCCAAAACAACATCTCCTCCTGACCCAAAGGTTATCATAGTACAGAGGATTCTTGCTCAGGGTAGAAGAAAAATCAAAACTGGGGCCCCAGTCCCATAGGCATGGGGGGAAGAGCTTGTGACAGACACTAATTGGCAGGGGGATCCCCCCCAAAACCCATGATCATAAAAAAGGCCCAAAAAACTTTAAGGCAGAAGGTAATGCCCGGCTTGTGCTTTCCTCCTGCAGCTTCACAGGGAAACAAGATCCCACCTACAGACCCGCAGGGTAGAGCATGGTACCTCGAAACAATCAATAGGGTACTAAATAAATTTTCACAGAAAAACAAGATTACATTGTGCAGAAATCATAGAAACTTTGACTATGCCACAGGTGTTCATGAAATGTGGCAACCCAATCCCCCACCTGGTAAATTACTTACAGAATTGTGAACACAAATTTTTGAAAGGGGTCTGCCAAAACGCGCTGGTGGTATGGGTTTATGCGCATGTTTACTCTGGGGCAGGAGTGCTGCTGGCAACCCCCGCCACCTGAAAAGCTAGGTCAGAGAAAAAAATGAGATCCCTAAATGCTCCCAAGGGGGGCTATATGTATGAAAGCCCAGGCGAAGCTGATCTTTGCAAATCTCAAACAACAACAAACCCAAGATCAGCTTTCCCCCCGATCCCCCAGGACCACGACAACGTACAGCAACCCAAGGATTGCCCAGTCCTTTAGCTGCCTGGGGAGCCTTTTCATTTTCCACACCCACCTACCTGTGGGCCTCCACCCACCAATCCCCCTTAAAAGAGTCTAATAGTAACCCAAAACCCATCTACTATCTGGTACCCCCAAGTGCCCGTCGGGGTATTTCGCTCGCTCCTTAGCTACTCTCTGGGGGAAAAGAAAATGTAGGCAGGGCCCTGCAACCTAAATTCAGCGTTTTTCCCCAAAAATTTGTGTCACACCGGTCCAAGCCATTTCCCGTCATTGGACAGCGGCCCCCCCTCGTTTCCGTGCGTTACACCGCGCGTGTCAAAAAAAAATCATGTAACGAAAAACCCTATGTGGCTGGAAAACTAACCCCGGGGGCAGGGGAAAAATTCTAGGGTGAAGGGTTTGGGATCAGCCTTTGGGGTCCCCCTCGGGTGGAGTGGCACAGATCTCACCCCTTTGGTTTTTTTTTCCTGTATTTATACTTTAGGTGGATCATGGAAAAAAGCAGATGAAAAGAAATGCAAGGTCCCCTTGATATAAAAAGGGGGTTTTAAAAAAAAAAAAGGAAACAAAATGAAAGTGTGGGGGTGCATAAAAGGGAGGGTTTTCCCCCCCCAAAAAAAAGGGGAAAAATTAGGGGTTTTTTTTCCCCTAAAAAATTTTTTTTTTAACCCCCCTCAGGACATAAAAATTTTCGGGAAGAGAGTGATGTAACTAATAAACTGTCTACCAGAAAAAGGGCCCCCCAAAAAAACAAAATGGGATTATTTAAAAACCCCCCAATAAACAGAATATTTAAAATTTCATTACATTTATTAGAAATTTTTGCGTGCGTTTTTTTTCCCTCTTGAGATTTTAAATATACGTTTCAAAAAGGGACGTTTCTTTCAAGCTCCCTGTTCAGGAAGTTTTACACTTAACACCTTTGATCCTCTAGTTGTATTCCCCCCAAATGCTTATTCCTTTTCCTTTCCACAAGTCCCTTGAGGTAATAAGTGATGCGAAAGAATTTAATAATTTCTTTTTAATATTCACAATAGGGGGTCTATCAAATAGGGGTATTATCCGGTCAGTGGTTAATAGCCACCATGGGAAATGCAGTTCAAGCTTGTTACATATTTAACACGGGAAGATTTAGAATTTTTCACCATCGATGGCAAAAGTGACAGGTATGTATGTTTATAATGGAAATTCCCTGAAACCCTGAAAGTAAAACGATTTAGAAATAAAAAAAAGTTGGGATTCCCTTCACTTTATTATGAGTAGGGCTATTTGGAGAATTCCCGGTTTTTAGATTGTTTTAGACGAAAGGCCCTTCCCTTGGGTTAAAAAAAAAAAAAAAAAAAAAAAAAAAAAAAAAAAAAATTTTAAATGATCAAAAATTTTTAATTAAAAAATTTAATAATTTTTTTAAATAAATAAAATATATTAATATATTTTATTAAAAAAAAATGTAATATATTAATATAATATTAAAATTTTAATATTAATTTTAAATTTTATTTAATGTTTTAATATTATGTTTTATGAATATTATATAATAATATTAAAATTTTTTTTTTTAATTTTTTTTATTATGATATTATTGAATTTAAGTTTTGATTTTTAATTTTTTTTTAAAAAAAAAAAAAAAAAAAAAAAAAAAAAATTTTAAAAATATTAATTTTATTAAAATATATATTTTATAAATAATATTTATATATATTTTATAAATAATATTATTTTTAATATATTGTTTTTAAAAATTTTATATTATTATATAATACTTTTTATATAATATAATATATATATTTATAAATTTTATAGAAATTTTATTATATATGTATATTATATTTTATTTAAAATTTTTTTTTTAATAAAAAAAAAGGGGTTTTTAAATTTTTTAAAATATTATAATATATTAATTATATAAATATTTTTATTAAAAATATATAATTTTATATTATTTAAAATTTTTAAAATTTATTTAATTAATATTAATTATATATTTAAAATTAAAAAATATTATATAATATATTATTATTTTTAATATATATTATATATTATATTTATATATATATTAATTTATTTATTATTAAAATTTTTTAAAAAAAATATGTTAATTATAATATTATTAATAATAGATATAATTTTAAAATTTTTATTAATTTAAGTATTAATTTTATATGTTATTAAAATATTTAATTTTATAATTTATATATATTTATATATATTTTTTTTTAATGTAAATATATGTATATATATATGTATATATATATGATTATATATGTTTTAATATAATTTAAAAATTTATATAATAGTATATATATATTTTAATATATATGTTATAAAATTGTTATAATAAATTATATATAATAATTATATATATATAATATTATAAATAATATATAGGTGTGGTTGTGGTGTGTGTGTTTTTATATATTTTAATAATATATATATATATAAAAATTGATTATATAAATAACCATCACATACACACCCCAACACACACACCAACACACCCCACACACACACACAATATATATATCTATAATATTAATATATAATATATATATTTATATTATTATTTATATATATAGTCATCGGTCTTGAAATATTGTTTCCATCGTGTCATCAATACGTAGAAAGACGGATTTTACTTTTCACCCTCCGTCCAAGACACCCCTTTCCCGGGGGCAGGAGCAGAGTCCCCGGCTTTTTCTTTTCGCTCAGGAACAAACACCCGTCCCAAAGGGGAACCGCCGCATAAAAACTTTCCGTAAGGCACGGAAGACACACGGCGACGCCTTGCCACACGGGTCCAGCCCCACCCCCCGCCCCCCCCCGCGGCCCGGGGGGTTTGGGGGTCTCGTATCTGTCTTCAAAATAAACCAGAAAGTAACCCCCCCTTTACTGACCCCCCAAGTCCACTCTCGTCCGCTCACATCTGGTGACGCGGTGTCTAATCCTCGTGTCACTCTTTTCTGGAAACGGGGGCCTCTCATTTAATCTGGCGAAGTGGTGCCCCCAACTAAAAGTGTCGCTTACATCTGATGGCAGGGGTGTAAAGAACCTCACAACCCAACGCTTTTCGCCAAACCACCTCGCTCCCCCCGACGCCTGTTCCCGACCCCACGCGAAGTGCCTCCCGCCTCTTTTAAACCCCAGCCAACCTAAAATTTCTCTTCGTCACCTACCCCCCCATGCCCTGTCCTATACTTCGTGGCCCACTCACCCCTGTCTACCCTCCTGACGAAGTCCTGAAGATTTATTTTGCATTTAATCCGCCACTCGCCAACCAGCTCACCTGCCTCACTAATTCTTCGCGACCCTCGTCAACACAGCCAGGATCGCAGTTTATCCAGCCCCAACAATTTTCCTCGTTATTTTTAAAAGTAAGTGTACCTATTAGTGCCAAGTAACTTTTCCCCTTCCTAACCCACCCCCCCTTGATAAAATTTCCCTTCTTTAAAAATTCAATACACCCATTACAACGCACACTACTAACTCATACAAATAACTCCCCCCTGTCAACCATTTTTTTTTTTTCAACAACCATGGATAAAAACCTAAGTGACACGCACCCCTCACTCACCCTCATTCCCCAGCCCTAACCATCCCGAAATTGAGGTATTGTGTTAGTATTTTTTTTTTTTTAAATTTTTACCTCAGATCGCACATTTTGCATAACTTTCTCTCAGAACAAATGAGTACCCCGAATTTAAATTAAATTTGTGTTTTGTTTGGCGCTTCAAACATATTATCGTTAGTTGTGTGAATAATGAAATTATCTTTTTTTTTCTCTTATATTTATTTCCCATTAGTAAAAAATTATCACCTCCTCCAGCCCCTTTTATGGGCCGGTACACTTATTTTCACTTCTGAAGACATTGACCCTCCCGTAGAATTTGCACCCCAGTGCGAAACCTCTCCACCCGTACCCGGCACGCGAGGGCCTACAACTTCCGCATCACCAGGAACCATCTGTAATACCAAACTTATGCTCTTTTCAAGCTTTACAGTGGCTCGAGGGGGAGCCTTGGCGTGGCCGAGCGATGTCATAATATTACAAAGCCCGGATGTACACTTAAAACCCTCCGCCCAAAGCACGCAGCCCTTCTCCTTGGGCAGGACGCAGATGTCGCCGGTTTTTTCTTTTCGCACGGAACAAACATCCGTCCTCAAAGGGAACCGCCGCAAAAAAGACCGTCTGTAAGGCAGAGAGAAAGGACACCGGAGACACCTTCCACACAGGGGCCGCTCCCCCACCTCGCCTCCCCCCGGGGCACGGGGGTTTTGGGGGCTCGTTCTGTCTTTAAAAATAAAACCCGCAACAAGCCCCTTTTCACTGACCCCCCAAGTCCATCTCTCGTCCGCTCACATCTGGTGCGCGGGGCTCCCAATTTTCGTGTCACTCATATTCTGGTAAGCGGTGGCCTCTCGCACATTGGCGAAGTGGGGGCTCCCCAACCCGTGTGTTCTATATATAATATATATATATATATAATATATATAATATTATATATATAATATTTTTATAATGTTGTATGTATTGTGTAGATATGTATATATTTTATGTATTATATACCATATATTATATATATATAAAATTTTTATATTATATATATTATATAAATACTAAAATATATTACAAAACACAAATTAAAATTATATATATATAATTTATATATATTATTATTATATATATTATGTGTGTGTTGTGTGGTGTGTGTGTTATATAATATATAAAGTGTGTATCAGGACACAATTTAAATATTCACCTGTACATGAATGTGAAAGTGGTCAGGACCCTGACTAACGTGACCTTTTACGAAAACCCCAAACCGCAACCAATGTCCCCAAAAAAATAATCAATACCCGAAATTTTTTTTCCAAATTTAAACCTACTTTTAAAAAAAAATTGGTTTGGGTTTTTTTTTTAAAAAAAAAAAAAAAAAATTTTTTTTTTCGGGGGGAAAAAATTTAAAAAGGGGTCATAAAGAAAAAAATAAATGGAAAAAAAAAAAAATAATGGGGGGGGTTCTAACAGGGGCGAAAAATCCCCTTCCCCCAATGGGGAAAATGGGGGGACAAGGTGAAAAAAAAATAGAAAATTAAAAAAAGAAAAAAACAAAAA
>NW_023645943.1:0-2500 GCF_015228065.2 Penaeus monodon
ATGTTTGTTGTGTGTGTGTGTGTGTGGTGTTGTGTGTTGTGTGTGTGTGTGTGTGTGTGTGTGGTGTAGTATATAATAAATGCATATATGTATATTATATATATATATATATATATATATATATATATATATATCATATATATATATGGTGTGTGTGTATATATATATATCTCATATATATATATATATTATCTATATATATTATATATCCTATCTATATAATGTACACATACAGACATATCTATATACTATATAATATATATATCATCTATATAGATATATAATATAGTATCTATATATATACAGACACACATATATATATCTATATCTATCTCACTCTATATATATATATATATATATACATATATGCATTTATTATACTACACACACAAAACACACACACACGCACACACACACACACCACACCACACACACACACACACACACACACAACCACACCATATACATCTACATAGAACATACTAATACATATTATATATATATATATATATATATATATATATTATATATATATATATATATATATATATATATATATGTGTGTGTGTGTAACATACATATATACATATTATATATATATATATATATAATATATCGTATACTATACTATCTCTATATACATATCTCTGGTCTGTATGTGTACCTCTCTATATATATAGTCTATATATAGCATATATCGATCTTATATATATATATCTCTATCTCTCTATCTCTATATATAACTCTCTCTCTCTATATCTCTCTCATCACAATATAAATATCACTATATATCTCTATTATAGTCTTTACTAATCCATCTATCTACATATTTTCTATATGTCTAATCTATATCTTATACCTATATCTATCCATCTAATCCCTTCGAAATCTCTCTGTTATTATGTATATATATATCTATATCGTAGATATATAATCTATATATATCTCTTATATCTATATCTATCATATATCTATATGTCTGTACTGTGTCCCATCCATATATCTATCTATCTTATATATAATACTCTACTCTATCTATATATATATATATTCTATATTAATATTAATCTATATGTATGTATATACACTCAAATATATGTGTATGTATATGTATATGTATATGTATATATACGTATGTATATGTGTATGTATGTATATGTACACATACATGTGTGTGTGTGTGTGTGTGTGTGTGTGTGTCTATATTCTCTATATATATATGTCTATATATGTATATATTTGTATATTTATATTTCTACTGAGAGCTTGCTTTGCTTGACGTTCTTACCGCCTACTTCAAGTGCAGCTTCCTTTATTATGTCATTTGAACTCTTTGTTGATTTGGTCAATGTTGAGATCTTTGTCTCTGAAAGTGAATATCTGTTTTGTGTTAAGGTTAAAATCTGTCACTCTGGCCTCAAGTTATCTAAATTGTATGCAGTTTTTTGTACGAGTTATTTCATTTCCCTTCTGATGTGTATTTAATTTGGCCTCGTGATCAGACTTGGTTGCTGCCAATATTTACTTTATTAATAACTTCTATGATTTTTACTATAATCGTTGCCTATTTGAAATTAGAGTCATTTTGTTTCTGATGTCAAATGGCGAATTCTATTTCCCACCTCTCTAGTCCTTTTTTTTTTTTTAAGAATGGTATTCATGATATTGATGATCAAAGCCTATGCCAAAATCAATTATCATTTATCCCCTCTCAATTCCTAGTGTCTAGTTTGTTGATTCCTCACATGGTTTTCTCATGTCTTTTACTAATTTTGGCATTAAACTCTCTCCATAATTATGTGTGAAATGGGTTTTTAAACCTCTTCTCCCGGCTAATGAACATCTCGGATTTCTTCATCACTGTGGCTGGCTTGTTGGAGCATAGACTTGAACACCTATTGTGTAGTTTTCTTTTAATGAACGCACTGCTTTCGATTATACTGTAGAATGCCACAATATTCTTTTCTAAACGTCGTGAACTAAGAACCTACCCCTGTTTGCTACCCAGGGGTTTACTCTCCAATAGAGTATATTCTATCACTTAGTATCTTAGGCCTCTCATCTAGTCTTCTAACGTCACAGAGTCCTACAACATCTCATTTAAATGAAAAGAGAGTTCCTCAAGTATGGCTAATAAGTCGGATTCATTTCTCATTGCTTTATATGTGGCAACTAGGGCGGCCATTTTTAACAGAGGTTTTTAGCCCCCTCTGCTCTGTTTTGCAGTTATAGTTTTTGATTGAGAGGTAGATAGCCAGTTCCCCCCACCTACTGCTTAGTGTAATCTTGGTGGGAGGGGGAGTAGTTTAGCCGTATCCACTGATAAGCCCCCTCCAGCAGGATTGGTCCTGTTTAGTGGTACTTACAAGCAGCAAACCGCCAGGCCTGCTCACTACAACAAGGTTTACCTCTCATGAGCATGGGCTTGATTTCAGAAGTGCATATGATGTGTGGTTATATTTTATACACTGATTTCATGCAAAATAGTTTGTTAATCCCT
>NW_023645944.1:0-7880 GCF_015228065.2 Penaeus monodon
AACACCCGTGTTTTGGGGTGTGTGTTGTTTTGGGCGTGTATGTGTGTGTGTGTGTAAAATTTTTGGGGGTTTTGTGGGGTCATTACACCACACACACACGCACACACACACAAAATATATATTTATAAATTTTAATTTTATATAATAATTATTTTATTATAATATGTATATATATAAAAAATTCTATATCTAATCTATATAGTGTGGGTTTTTTGTGTGTGTTTCATAATTTGTCAAGGTAACACCTATAATGCTTTATTCACTTTTTTAGTATAGAAAAAGGGCCCCATTCGCTGTTGGTTTAAAATAGTACAAGGGGAAAGGCATTTGCCAAGTTTTTTTTCGAGGGAGAAACCCGGATAGCTCAGTCGGTAAAGGGATAGGCTTTTAACCTAAGGGCCAGGGTTCAAAAGTCCCTGTTTTGGGGCGGGGGCATTTTCTGAAATCATTGCTTCATAACTAATTTTAAAAATTAAATTGAAGTCAATGAGCGAGTAAATTGCATGTGGACGATGTATAAAAGGAAACTTGGTATTTTTTTTACATGAAAATTTATTTTCTAAGATTTGGAAACCAGGAAACATATTCTATTTCTTTTTTAAAAGGTATATTTTTTTTTAAAATTTTTTTTTTAAAAATTTTTTTTTTTTATTTTTTTTTTAATTTTTTTAATTTTTTTTATTAAAATTTTTTTTTTTTTTTTTTTTTAAAATTTTAATTTTTTTATTTTTTTTTAACCCGTTTTTTAAAATTTAAATGAAATAGGGAATAAAGTTCCCTGGTCCAAATCTTAGAAAATAGAAAGTTTCATGTAAAAATACCATAGTTTTTTTCCTTTTTTTTACTATCGTCACACATGCAACTATCTCGCTTCGATTGCTTCAATTTAATTTAAATTTAGTTTTTTGAAAAACAATTGATTTCAGAAAAAAGTCCGCCCCCCCAACGGGGCTTGAACCCTGGACCCCTTGGTTTAAAAGCCCACTGCTCTACCGACTGAGCATCCGGGCTTCTACCTCGGAAACTTGGCACTCCTTTGGCCTTGTACTATTTTTTAAACCACAGCGAATGAGGGCCTTTTCCCGATCTGAAAAGTGAATAAAGCATTAAGGTGTTACCTTTTACAATATTATTTTAAAAACAAAAACCAACACACATATATAGATTAGATATAAATATATTTATTATAAAATACATATTTATATATTTTATAATATAATATTATATTATAAATATATATATTTTTTGGGTTTTGGGGGTTTCGGGGTGTGTGTGTGTGTACATGCCCACACACAACACATATAAAAAAAACCCCCACACATACACGCACACACACACACCACACACACACGTGTGTGTGTGTGTGTGTGTGTGTGTGTATGCGTGTGTGTTTATGTTAATACTTTTTTTCATGTACAAATATAATTTTATTCCAAACATACACACACACGCAAACACACACACACACCCCAAAAACACACACACACACACACACACACACACACACCACACACACACACGCACAAACACACAAAAACTCACACCACACATAAAACACACCACACAAAACAACCGCAAACCCCCACACCCCACACACACACAAAACCCCACACACATATATATATAAAAATAAATATATATAATATATATATATAAAATAATATATATATAGGGTTGATATGATATAGATATAGATATAGATTAGATTATATACACAGATATACACACATGTGTATTTGTGTATATTGGGGAAAAATATATCTTATATATATAATTAATAATATATATATATATATAATATATATATATGGTGTGTGATATTTTTTTTTTCTTTTTTTTTTTAACGGGAGGTTCTGTTGAGCCGCCCGTGGTCGCAGCATGAAAACCTAATTGTGTTTTTTTATGTTTGGATGCTCTTGGATGGGACGTGGTAAGGTCCCCAGTTTTTCCTTTCCACGGAGAGGGGCCGGTGTTACCTGTTTTAGGTAATCTTCTCTCTATTTTATCCGGGCTTGGGGGCCACACTGACTTGGGCTGGCTTGGCCACCCAATGGCTAGTAGGCATCGGGTAAAATTCCTTGCCCAAGGGAACAACGCGCCGGGCCCGTGACTCAAAAACCCCGAACTCAGATTGCCGTCCCGGCCCCGTCTTGAGTCCGATGCTCTAACCACTCGGGCCCCCGCGGCCTTATATATATAATAAATATATAATAATTATATTTTATAATATATATATTATATATATATATATAAGTTGTGTGGTGTGTGTGGTGGGGTTTTGGTAGGGGGTATATAATATGATATATAAATATTATATATACATTATATACCTGTTTTGTATAAATACATTATATGAATTAATTGGGTAAATTTTATATATATAAATTTAATTATGTTGTGAATATAATAAAGGTGGTGTGTTATATAAAATTTTAATTATATATATATATAATAATATATATTATATAATATATTTTTAATATGTGTGGTGTGTGTGTGGTGTGTGTGTGTGTGTGTGGTGTGGTGTGTGTGGGTGTGTTTTAGTGTGTGTGTAAAATAATGGTGGGGTGTGGTGTGTGTGTGTGTGGGGTGTGACCCGCTAAACTAAAATCTATTATCTATTCCAAATATTTCATAAAAACCTTTTCATGTTTGCCATATACATATCCACACATACAAAATTAGATTGCATTTACCAGAATCGTTTTTTCTTTAACTGAATGTTTCTCCTTTTCACCCACGAGGGCTTTTTTCCAACGCTGTAACAGCATGTTAAAAATGTCCCCTTGGGGTTTACCTTTTCATTCGTCTCTTTTTTGCCCCATTGACATTTCAGTGGTTTTTTTTTTTCTACCCCTTTTAAAAAAGCTAGCATTGAAATTTTTGCCCATATTTAGACCACTGTAGGAGATGACAGGGGGGAAATCCCCCGCGGGGGCCAAGGGGAAAACCCCGCTCCTCGGCCCCAGCTGTATTCCATCATTAAATATATTATAAAAGGAGTCAAGGCATCTTGACCCCTAAGCTCGCCTCCTACCCTAACTCTTGTAGGGCCCTCTTCCGTGTGGGAAGCGTGGGGGGTGTGTGGGTGTGGGGGTGTGGGTGTGGGTTTTTGGTGTGTGGGTGTGTGTGTGGTGTGTGTGTGTGTGTTGTGTGTTTGGGGTGGGTGTGTGTGGGTTTTTGTTTTTTGCGTATGTGTGTGTGTACTAGAGTATACGAGTGGCTTACATGTCGAACACCTGTTTTCCTTATCACGGTGAGAACAGGGCTATTGTTGTTTTTTTAAAATAATGTTTGTGTGTACCAGCGCGCACAAAACACCACCACACACCATGCCCCAACACACCACAGCACACACACACACAACCACACACACACCACACACCGCACCAACCACACACACACACACAAAACACACAACACGCAACACCACACACCAAAAACCCCAAACCAAAAACACACCAAACACCACCACGCCGCAGCAAAAACCCCCCAAACACACACACACCACACACACACACACACACACCCACGCACGCACGCACGCCCACACCCCACACACACACCACACAACCCCACACCACACCACACACACCCGCACGCACACGCACACACACACACACACCACCAACCACACACACACACCAAACCCCACACACCACACACACCAACATATATATACATATTTGTAACAATATATGTAAAACATATCGCATCCATCGACCGGACACAATGCTTCTTGACGAGCTGTCCGCTTTCCCCCCTGGTTTGCATGTTTTTTAAAAAAAAAAAATAAGTAAAATCTGTATGTTTAAAAGAAAAAAAAAAAAGAAAAAGAAAGAAAAAAAGAAAAAAAAAAAAAAAAAAAAAAAAAAAAAAAAAAAAAAAAAAAAAAAAAAAAAAAAAAAATTTATATAAATTTATATATATATTATAAAAATATTATATAAAATATTACATATATATTATATATATATTTTATATATATATATATAACCAGCTTATAAAAAATTTAATCACTCCCCCTTCAAAATTGTACCCGCTTTGGGGGAGTACTTTTGAAAGGCAACTTCACCGAAACAACCATAGTTACCGGGCGGCATAAAGTTCGCCCCAACAGGGAAATTGAACCCTGGACCCTTAGGTTTTAAAAAACCAATTCTTACGACTGAGCTATCCGGGCTCCTTTTTATGGAAAAGACTGTGCATGTAATACATCACGCCCAAAAATGGTCGGGATATCGCCTTTTTTTTGTTGGGGATATAGTCCCCCACTGGGGTGCCCATACCGAAGAGCAGGTGCACGTTTTTTAAAAAAATTTTTGATATACCATATTTGATTTCGATATGCAAGGCATGACCTAATCTAACTAAGTGAGAAAGACTTTAGTTTGCAAAAAAAGGACGCCTTGACTGGTAAAACAAAAATGAAAATATGTACAATCCCCAAAATGTCGGTCATACCTTTGCAAATATCGGAACCCATGCTCGATTGTTTTGTGTGTTCCTTCGAAAAAAAAGAACCTTTACTGTTCCTTTTGGTGATGATAAGACCATGGTGAATTCTGATAATGTTTTTAAGAGCTGATTCCTTTTAAAGAATTTCCCCAAATCTTTTACAGTGGAAACCTAAAAACACGTTAAAAATTTTGGGATTTTGGCCCCCAACAAGGGATTAAACTTCTCCTTTCTGTCCCTAAAAGCGTCGCATTAGTCCCTTTTTTTCTTTCCATGCACGATAAATTTGCAATCGAAGAAGTAACCCCTGAAGCTCCCCAGTGCTAATCACGTGCCCCTTGTAATTTCTGCTCGTAAATTTTTGGTCACTAACCTTTCACATTGCTTTGCCCTCACTCTTCACACCCCCCCTGGCAGTCCCCAGCGTCATGCGCATCCTACTCCCAAATGCTACAGCGCAGGCCCGAACAAACCTTGAGTACTCTTTTGGGGGGTCAAGGTTAAAAACCCCTGTTTTAGATGATCCCGACATACAATATCGGATCATGACCTGACACCTCATGCCCTGCCAAAATTTGAAGTTTCCTTTTCCCAAGTTTCCTCTGCAACCATAGCGATTCTGGTGATTTCAATTTTTAGAATATAAGCTCACATCTCAGGTATGTCAAGAGTCTTTCTTGGCCCTCTTCCAAGAGAACGATGCTACAGACTCTTATGACACACTTCCCTCCGGGAGATTACACCATCACCTGCTTATATTCTACCGACCAATAAGGCCGTAAAACGATAGTCCACGTCGTAAACCATGACTTTATTACACAGCGTCGAATAATGATAAGCATTTTCAATAAAATTCACTTGGCAGTGGGCCGGGGGTCTCTACTCTGTGCATAGCTCGGGACCGTTGCCGCTACGGCAAAAAATGTTTACGTTTTAATGCATGCTAACAGAACAGATGAGGGGGCCCCAAATAAAATTTGGAGATTTTTTTTGCCGTCGGGCAAAATGCTATTATCTTTAAAAGTGTTTGGGATTTTAAATATCATGAGGCGCGGTAAACATTTTAAATTTTTAAACCGCTATCTGTAAAACCATTAAAATCGGAAAAATTTTTCGGAACCTCATTCATGTAAAATTTATATATAAAATAATTATCTGTCGTCCCCTGGGCGCGAAAAAAATTTTTCAAAAAAAATCAAACAACCACATATATATAAATATATAAAAATATATATATACAAACATATAAAAATAATACATATAAATAATATATATATATATATATATATATAATAAAAATTTTTTTTTTTTTTTTTTTTTTTTTTTTTTTTTTAAAGGGGAGGTTCAAAGTTTTAAGCCGCCCCTTCACGCATGATACTTAATTGTATTTTTTTATGTTTGATGCTCTTGGAGTGAGACGTGGTAGGGTCCCCAGTTCCCCCTTTCCACGATAATTTTGTAAAAATGTTAATTATATATAATTATATATATATATAAATTTTTTATAATAATATTATAATTAATATAATATTTCTGTTTTTGTGGTGTGTGGGGTGGTGTGTGTGGTGGGTGGTGTGGGGTGTATGTACACATATGTAAAATAAATAATATTATATTTATAATATATATTAAAATATATTATATATATATATATTAAAATATATATATATAATATAATTATGTACATACATATATACATAAAAAGAAAAGACAGACTTTCCCTTTGCCGCACAGAAGGGCAATTAGGGGAAGATTTCCTGTACATTTCATTTTTTACCTTCATACCAAGCGACGGACCACCTTTGGAATAACTTGCATCAGCCTCTACTGGGTAAAGGGCCCGGGATAGCTCAGTCGGTAGGCATTAGGCTTTTTAACCTAAGGGGGCCAGGGTTCAAAACCCTGTTTCGGGCGAACTTATGGGCTTTCGGGGGAAAAAATTAAAGTTTTTCAGTCCATTGGGAAAATGATTGATTTTTCCAAAAAAAAAAAAAAGCATATTTTATATGTTTAAAATTTTTATTATATATATATATATATTATATAAAATATATATATAATATTTATATAATTATATATAATAATAATAATATATACGTGTGTGTGTGTAATTCATGTTAACCCTCAACACGTTTGCATTAGAGGCGAAAGGGAAATTATACAAATACATGAATGTTTTTTTTATTTCCAAAATCACAAGATAAAGTTAAAATTTTCACAAGTAAAATTATAGACACATCTGTTGGGGTTTTCAATATCCCCAGAGAAAGCTAAGTAAACAATCCTATTTTTTCGGAAAGCAGCGCTTTCCGTAAACGCATCAGCATCAAGGGGCGAACCAGTGACCTCAGCTACGCCATAAAATTCGCCCGAACGGACTTGAACCCTGGCCCTTAGGTTAAAAGCCTTTAAAGCTCTACCGACTGAGCTATCCGGGCTGTAATCCCAAGGCCGATACAAATTTTTTCCAATGGCTGGTCGTCCCCCTTTTGGGATGAAAGGTAATAAAGAATGCACAGGTACTTCCCCTTTAATTTCCCTTCTAGCGGCAACGGAACATCGGTCCCCACACACACACACAACCCCACACACACACACACACACCAAAACACACACACACACACACACACACACCCACACACGAAAAAAACACACACACAACACACACACACCACACAAACACACACACAACACACATACACACACACAATACATATATATAAATATATACATATATATGTAAATATCTACTATCTATTAATTTGCTACATACTATATTTTTTTTTTTTTTTTTAATGCCCTGTCCAACCAGGGGATGACGATCATGGATTTCCATGATTTTTTCTTGGCAATTTAAGCGGTGGTTTGCCTTTCCTTCCGCCCGTGTTTTTTACGAATCGCCACTCTATTTTCCCGGTTTCTGGACCGCATGTCTTAGGCTGGCTTGCCCACCCAGTGGGCTAGGTAGGGGAATCGAGGTGAAATTCCTTGCCCAAGGGGAAAAACGACCGAAACCCGGGGACTCGAACCCTCGAACTCAGATTGCCGTCGTGACAGTCTTGTATATAATATTCCCCTATATATATATAAATTTAAAAATACATTTTTATGTAAAAACATATGCACATATTTTACCACACCACACACACAAAACAAACCCCCACACACAACACACCACAACCCAAAACACCACACACACACAAACACAACACACAAAAACACACCCCAAAAACCACACAACCAAAAAAACATAACCAAAAACAACCAAACCACACACACACACACACACAACAAAAAAAAATATAATATAATATATATATTTTATATATCCCTATTTCTCCCAAATAGGGCTATTTATTAAGGGGGCCGGCGGTTTTGGGGGGGGTTGGGTTTAAAAACTTCCCTCGATTGGGTCTAGTTTG
>NW_023645946.1:0-7878 GCF_015228065.2 Penaeus monodon
AAAATTTAATTTTTTATAAAAATAAATTTGTAATAGATATTATTAAATAATATATTTATTATTATTAAAATTTTATTATTGTTATTATTATTGTTATTTTATTTTAAATTTTTTTTTATTATATATTAATTATAATTATTATATATTATAATATTATTATAATTTATAATATTATTATTATTCATATTGATAATTTTACTAGTATATAATTGAAAAATAATATTATTAACAGTAATAATATCTGTAATAACGATATTAATTAAAATTAAAATAGAAATTATTATAATATCTTATATTTCATATAATTGTATTTTATTTTGTTTACTTTAGATTCTCAAATTATATTTTAACTGCAATAATTGCAATAATAATGATAATAATGCAATAATGATAATAATTGCAATAATGATGATATAACAATAATGGATAAATGAGAATAAGTGAATTGATATAATGTAATTATTGATGATAATATATCATTTATAATGATGATAATAACGATTTCTCCATATATATAAAAAGTAAAAGAAATAATTCCAAAATAAAAAGGGAAATCTAAATATAGCCTTTTGATAGTTATATCAAATGACGTTTTTTTCGATTTTCTGATGATTTTAATATTAGGTAATTATAAAATTACCAAAATCTATTACTATACATAGAGATAAAAGTGAAAAAAGAGAATTTTATAACATTATGATTATTAATACGATATTATTAAATATTATTATTATTATATATTTATTATTATTATTATTATTTTATTATTATTATTATTATTTTGTTATTATATATTTATTATTATATTTATATGTATTATTGATATATTTTAATTCATTATTTATATTATAAATTTTTATTATTATTGAATATATAAATAGGTTATAATATTATATTGTTATATATCATATTATATTTTATAGTAATAATTGCAAAAATTATATAAAGTAAATAAATGTCAATAACCATTTAATTAAAATAAGGATAATCTATTATAATATCTTTTGATTATTATGAATCTTTTTTCATTTTTTGTGTTTTAGTAATTTAAAATTATAATATAAACAAAATCATATAATATGAAATAATGAGATAATAATGCAATAATGATGAATAAATTGTCAATAATGATATATATTATAATATGATAATGATAATATTGATGATAATCATGATATAATGATGATAATAACAGGAATTTCTCCATATTAATAAAAATATAAATGAAAATAATTCAAAGTCGAAAAAAGGCAAATACTAAATATATTCTTTTGAGAGTTACTCCAATGACGTTTTTTTCGATTTTCTCTATGATTTTGGCAAATATTAGGGTATAATGATATATATTACATAAATCGTTAATTATTCATGACATATTGAGGATAAAGTGGAATAAAGATGAATTTTGAAACATTTGATGATTATAATATTACATAATATTATTATAAATTTATTAAATATATTATTATTATTATATTATTTTATTATTTTATTATTATTTTATTATTATTATTATTTGTGTTATATAAGTTAAATTATTATTATACTATTATAATAATATATATTAATATTATATATTATTATTATATATTATATATATATATTATAATATTATATTATATTATTATATATTTTATAATATAATAAGAATTTTAATATTATTATGTTATTATATCATATTATCATTTTTATTTCATTATTATTGTTTGTTATTAGTATATTGCAAATTATTTATACTGATAATTTGCAATAATATGATAATATTGCAATTGATGATAATAATGCAATAATGATGATAATTGATAATATATAGTTATGTATTAATATATATTGATGATAATCATGATATATGATATAATGAAAAATTGTCTCATATAATAATAAAAGGTAAAAAGAATAATTCAAAATGAAAAAGCAAAATCTAGATAAATATAGCTTTTGAGTATACTTCCAAATGATGTTTTTCGATTCTCTGATGATTTTGGCAATTATTGGTATAATGTAATAATTACCAAATCGTATAATTATACAATATGAGTAAAAGTGAGAATAGAATTTGATAATTATGATATTAAATTACAATATTATCATAATTAATTCATATTATTAATATATATATTATTATTATTATTATTATTATTATTATTTTTATATAGTATATTGAAATATTTTTATATAATTATATTATATTATTATTAAATATGTATATTTTAATATTTATTATTGTTATTATTTTATTTTTTATTATATTTGTATAGTTATTATAAATTATATATTAATATAAATTAATAATAATGATATATGATAATATATAATATTATATGATATATATTAATATATATATGATATATATATGTATATATTGAGATAATCATGATAATAATATGATATAAAATAATTGTTCAATATAATAAAAAAGGTTAAAGAAATAATTCCAAATAAATAGGATTACGAAATTATGCTTTTAAGTTATAATAATGACGATATTTGATTTATGATATATTGCAATATGTAAATAATGATAATAATACAAAGATAATCATGCATATAGGATAAAAAAAAGAGAAATAAAATTGATATATTAAATATATATCAAAATTTTATATATAATAAAAAGGTTTTAATATTATATATTAATTTGAATAATAGTGGTAATATTATAAATATTACTTATTATATATCAATATGATATATTATTTTTTCGATTTTATAATTTATAATATTATGTATATTAATATTATCATAATGTTATTATATATATAATAGATAATTAGTTAAAGAATATTTGTAAATTTATATTAAATAATATATAATATATTATTATTTTATTATTATTATTATTATTATATTATTATTATTTATATATCATTATTATTATCATTATTATTATTATTATTATTATCATATCGTTATTAATATTATTATTGTTATTATTATCATTATTATCATTTTACTAGTAGTATAATTGCAAAAATAATTATTATAACAGTGATAATTACTGTAATAAAGATATTAATTAAAATAATGATATAGATAATTATTATATATCGTTATTATTGTTATTATATATGTTATTTCTATTATTATTGTTGATTGTTATTAGTTTTAGTTGCAAAATTATTTTATTATATAACTGCAATAATTGCAATAATAATGATAATAATTGCATAATGATGATAATAATTGCAATAATGATGATAATATTGTAATATGATTAATATATTATATAATATATATTTGATGATAATCATGATAAAATGATGATAATAACAGGAATTGTCTCCTAATAATATAATAAAAAAGGTAAAGAAAATATTCCCAAAAGTCGAAAAAGTGGCAAAATCTAGCGAATATACCTTTTGAGAGTATACTCCAAAATTGACAGTTTTTTCGATTTTCTGATGATTTTGGCAATTATTAGGGTAATAATGATAATAATTACCAAAATCGTATTAATCATGACAATAATGAGGATAAAGTGAGATAAAGAGAATTTTGATAAATTGATGATTATTAATATATCAATATTAATAAAGATTATTATTATTATTATAAAATAGTTAATTATATTATTAAGTATAAAGTAAAATTAATATATTTTGAAGTATACTCAAATATTTTTTCGTTTTTATGATTTGGCATTATTAGGGTATAATATTATTATTACAATTATTATTAAATATGTATATAAATTGAATTATATTATTATTTAATTAAAAATTAAATAATATGATATATTATAATTAATTATATGTATATTCATATATTATTTTTTATATGTATAATGAAAATAATTTTAACTAATAATACTAATAAATAATAATAAGTGAAAAAATTAAATATGTATTAAGTATTATATGTTATTCTATATTTGTTTGTTATATGATATTAAATTATTATATTGAATAATGAATAAAATAAAAATGTAATGTAATAATTCAATAATAATGAAAATATGATATATATTGATATAATAAAATTGATATATTTATGTATATATGATATTAGAATTTTATATATTAAAAAAGTAAAAATATCAAATAAAAGAAATATAAAATTACTTTGAATATATAATATACTTTTATTTTTAATTATTATATATATATTATATATTTATAGTATAATGAAATTATAACATTATGATTTTAATATTCAATTATTATTATTATATTATTTAAATTTTCATTATTATTATTTTATTAGTAATATTATATATTAGTTATTATTATTATTATTATTAATATTATTATTATATTATTATTTGTATTATTTATTATTTTATTATTTTTTTATTTTATTTTATTAAATTTTATTATTTTTTTTTTTTTTTAATAATTTTATATATATTTTTTAATTTAAATTTTTAAAAAATAAAAAAATTTTAAAAAAAAATTTTTTTTTTTTATTATATTTATTTTATTATTTTTTTTTATTTATTTTTTAAAATTTTTATAGTTCAAAAAAATAAAAAAAAAAAAAAAAAAAATAAAAAAAAATTAAAAAATTATAAAATATTTAAAAAAATAAAAAATTTTTTTTTTTGTTATTATATAATGATTTTTTATAAAAAAAAAGTAAAAAAAAATTTAAAAGGGGAAAAAAAACAAATAAAATTGCTAAAAAAATTTGGGGTTTTTAAATTTTTTGATTATTTGGAAAAAATAAAATATAATATTAAAAAAATTTTAAAAAAAAAAAAGAAAAGGGGGGAAAAAAAAAAAGAAAATTTTAAAAAACCTTTTAATTTTTTTTAAAAAATTTTTTTATTTTTTTATATTATTATTATTATTATTTTTATAATTTTTTATTAAAAAATTTTTTAATATTTTAAAAATTATTATTTTTATTTTATATTTTTTTTTTTTATTAATTATTAAAAAAATTTATTATTTTTGGTTTTTATTAAAAAAAATTAAAAAAATAAAAATAATTTTTAAAAATTTTTAATTAAATTTTAATATTATATTTTTTTGAAAAAAAAAATATAAAAAATTTTAAAATAATTTAAAAAATAAAAAAATAATTAAAAGGAAAAAGAATAAAAAAAGTTTAAAAAAATTTAAAAAAGAAAAAAATTTTTTTTTAGAAAATTAAAAAATTTTTATTTTCATAAAAAAAAGGTAAAAAAAAAAATTAAAAAAAAAAAACAAAATATTGGGTAAATTTTTAAATTTTATTTAATTATATTTTAATTTTTATTATTATTTAAATTTTTAATTTTTTAAAATTAAATTTTAAATTTTTTATTTTAATTTTTAAATTTTTAAAAAAATTTTAAAAATTTTATTATTATTTTATTTTAATATGTTATTAAAATTTTTTTTATTTTTATTATTATTTTTTTTAAAAATAAAAAAAATAATATATTTTAAAAAATTAAATTTTTAATTAATAAGGAAAAATTATTTTAAAAATTTTTTTATGTGAAATTTTAAATTTTTAAAAAAAAAAATAAAATTTTTAAAAATTTTTAAAATTTTAAAATTTTATAAAAATTTTTTAAAATTTGCCCAATTAAAAAAAAAAAAAATAAAAAAAAAAAAAAAATATGAAATAAAGTTTTAAAAAATTAAAAAAAGTTTTTAAAAAAAATTTTTAAAGTAAAAAAAATTAAATAAAATTTTAAAAAAAAATGGTTGGGTTTTTTTTTAAAAAAAAAGAAAAAAATTTAAAATCAAAAATAAAAAATATGCTTTTTTTTTTAAAAATTTTTTTTTTTTTATTTTTTTATATTTTTAAATTTTTATTTTTTTATTATTATTTTAATTTTATTAATTTAATTTTTTATTTTTAAAAATTTTTTTAAATTTTTTATATATTTTTTATTTAATTTTTTTTTTTTTTTTTAAAATATTTTTAAAAAAAAAAAAAAAATAATTATTTTTATTTTATTTTTATATTTTTTTTATATTTTAATTTTTATTATTATTTTATTTTAATTATTAATTTTTTATTTTAATTTAAAATTTAATATTAAAAATTAATAATTGGAAAAAAAATAATATATTAATTAAAAATAGTTAAAATAATATGAAATAATAAAATTTTTATTATTAAAAAAAAATTTTTTTAAAAAATAAAAAAAATTAAAAAAAATTAAAATATTAAAAAAAAAAAAATTTTTTTTTTTAAAATAAATTTTGAAAAATTAAAAAAAATTTTAAAAAAATTTTTTGAAATTTTGGGATAAAAGGGAAAAAAGGAAAAAATTTTTTTTTTTTAATAAAAAAAAATATAAAATAAAAAAAATTTTTTAAAATTTTTTTTTAATTTTATAATAATTTTTTTTTTTTTTATTTTTTTATTTTAAATTTTTATTATTAATTATTATTTTTTTTAAAATTATTTTTTTTTTATTTTATATTATTTATTTTTTTATTTTATTTAAAATATTTTATTTTTTTTTTTTTATTATTTTGTTTTTTAAATTAATTTTTTTTATTTTTAAAAAAAATTATTAATAAAATAAAGATTTAAAAAATAATATTTTAAAAGTTAAAATGAAAAAAAATTTTTCATAAATTTAAAAAGAAAAAAAATAATTTTTAAAATAAAAAAAATTAAAGGAATTTTTTAATTTTTTAAAAAGGGGAAAAAAATTAATTTTAAAATTTTTAAAAAGAAAATTCAAAAATTTTTTAAAACAAAATGATTTTTTAAAAAAGAATTTAAAATTTGTTATATTATAAAAAATTATTAAAATATAAAAATAAAAAAAATTTTTAATTTTAAAAAAATTTTAAAAAAATTATTTAAATTTAAAAATTAAAGAAAAATTTTTTTTTTTATTTAATTTTTTTTTTTATTTTTTTTTTTTAAATTTTTTTAAAATTTATTAAAAATTTTTTATTAATATTTAATTTAAAATTAAATTAAAAAATTTTATAAATTATTATTTTATTTTTAAAAATTATAATTTTATTTATTATTAAAATTATTATTTTTATTATTTTTAAATTTTTTTAATTTAAAAAAAATTTTTTTTTAATATTGAAAATTTTTTATATTTTATTTATTATATTTTTTTTAATTTTAAATTTTTTAAAAATTAAAAAAAATAATTTAATATTTAAATTTTTCAATAAAATTTTATTTAAAATATGAAAATAATTAAAATAAATAATTATTTAAAAGGGGTTTTAAAAATTATAAAAAGTAAAAAAAATTTTTTAATTAAAAAAAAAACAAAATATTTTAAGGGGAACCCCAAAATTTTTCAAATTTAAATTTTTTTTTAAAAAAAATTTAAAAAAAAATTTAAAAATTTTTTTTATTGGAAAAAAGGGGAAAATGAAATAAAAAGATTTTATTTTATAAATTTTAAAAAAGAATTTTAATTTTAAAAAATTTTTAAAAAAAATTAATAAAATTTTTAAATTTTTAATTTTTTTTTTAATATTTTTAATATTTTTTTTTATTTTTTTATTATTTTTTAAATTTTTTTTATTTTTATATATTTTTAATTATTATTATTTAAATTTTTTAATTTAAAATTTAAAAAATTTTATAAATTTTTTTAAAAATAAAAAAATTTAAAATAATTAAAAATTTTATAAATATTTTATTATTTTATTTTATTTTATTTTGTTTTATTATTATTGTTTTTTTTATATTTTTGAAAATTTTTTTTTTTTTTAAAAATAAAAATCCCCAAAAAAATTTTTTTTCCCCCAAAAAACCCTTTTTTAAAATAAAATTTTTTTTTTGGGCCCTTTTTGGGGGGGGGAAAAACCCCCCTTTGGGGGGGGAAAATGGGGTTTTTAAAGGGTGAAAATTTTTTAAGGCCTTAAATGGGGGAAAAACCCCCATTTTTCCGGGGGGCCCCTTCCCCGGGGGGGCCTGGAGGGTTTTTTTAAACCCCCCTGGATCCCCCCCGGG
>NW_023645947.1:0-5000 GCF_015228065.2 Penaeus monodon
TGGTGTTACAGACAGTACTACGTATTAACGGGACAGGAAAAAAACGAATGATGATGCTGAGAAAATAAATTGTAAAGACCGGCTGTTGGACATCTTGACAAAAGGAAATTAGATTTTTATTGGTCATGTGTGAGAAAAAAGTATTGAGAAAAGCATGCTGACAGGGAGGGTGATAGGAAACAGAGGAAGAGGCAAACCGAAGACAAGGCTGAGCGACAACATCGAAATATTTGCGGGCTGTCTATGGTACAAGTAGAAAAAAGCGCAAGATCGAGTTTAGTGGCGAAAGATGGTGGAGAGGCCCAAACGGCTGCTCAAACACGACATACCGTTATTGATGATGATACCTCATATATATATATATATATATATATTATATATATATATTTTAATATATAAAATATAATATTTTGCATGAGACAATAAAAATCAATAATAAAGTATCTATACAATTCTATGAAAAAATGTGACAATTTTGAATATTTCTGGTCCATAGCTCTTATCAGATTCTTAAAGGGGTTCGTGAAATCAAGAAGGTTATGAACCGCTGTTCTATACACAGCCACTACCAACTCCTTTTGGCTCTTCTGACGCATCCGCACCCTTTAACGTCAGCCGTTCCATCTAATTTCATTTATCATTATTTATATGTTTTTGTAACTACATATTTTAGGCCAAGAAAAAACTATTTTAAAACTATATTTAACTATATTGACTACAATATCCTTGACGGAATGGCTTCTTAAATTTATATTTTAGTAAGTACAACGGATAGACACCCATCAAATTATTTCTCGACTCCTTCTTCCCGAGCATGATGGATAGAATAAAGTAGGTTATTCGCCTCCTTAATGTCAAATACTTTAATGCCCTTCATTTTGCATACTTGTGTATATGTCGGAGATCGAAAGGAAACCAGTGGCATAATACATGAACAAATTTCTCCGATTCCCTGTTGGAAAAGCATTTCAAAATATTTAACGGTGAAATGAGAAATGTTTTCATTAAAAGAAATGTAATAAAATGCGTGTAATTTGGGTATAAAAATGTGGCTGCCCTGTATATCTTGTTCCGCAGTCTCTAGTTTAAGGAACATTTAATGTGATGGCTGGAAAAAACTTTCCGTTCCCCCTTTTAAAGTCGCTGGAACTTCTCGTGAATTATGCATTCTGCCATCAACGTTGCAGAGCCCACTTGAAATTGGAAATCTCTGGCAGCGGGGATTCAAACCCCACGCCTCCCGAAGAGACTGGTCCTTAAACCAGCGCCTTAGACCGCTCGGCCACGCTACCTTCGTCTTGAAGGGTGGCAGATTTTTGGGACATTGTGTTTGATTTACTATTTTTTGAAGTCGTAATTGTGTCATCTTTTTTAACTTTTGGGTTTGCACTGAAATATTCCCTTAATCATTATAGGCATGCACATATATGTATGTCTTTGTATCTACATATATATATGTATTTACATATTTATGATATTATATGTTTTCATATCAGAGACATACTCACACCCACACACACCACACACACTCACACCACACCCCACACACACACACACACACACACACACTACATACATACATACATACTACTACGTATATATTATATATATATATATATTATATATATATATATTATATATATATATATATATATATTTTATATATATATATATATATATATATAAGTGTGTGTTTGTGTGTGTGTGTGTTGTTTTGTCTTAATAGTAAACTGGTATTTTTTTTTAAATACTCACAAGTTTTCTCCTGTTATGCACACATAGATACATAAATACATACGTATATCTATATATCTATATATATATAAAAAGAGAGAGAGCATGCGCGCGCGCGCGCGCGTGTGCGTGAGTCCGTGTGCGTGTGTGTGTGTTGTGTGTGTGTGTGTGTGTGTGTGTGTGTGTGTGGTGGGGTGTTGTGTGTGTGTGTGTGTGTGTGTGTGTGTGTGTGTGCGTCCGTGCGTGCGTGCGTGTGGTGCGTGTGTGTATGAGTGTCTCGGTATGAAATCATAAATATGTAATTGCATATGTTTATATGTAGATACAAAGACTTACATAGTTTGAATAAGTTTGTGTATATTCCTAAATATTTCCCACATTCATATTCTTACACATTTTCACATTCATATTCCAGATTAACCCCACATTCTATTCCAAAATATTCCCATATATTCCAAATATTCTTACTTTCCTATATATTTCCACGCATATTCAAATACCCCATAATAATATCACACTATATTACTAATAAACATCCATGTATAAACGTTTTCCCCTGTAAAAATTTTGTATATATCCTAAATATTCCCATTAAATATTCATATATAGTCCCATATATTTTCCCTGAAATATTCCTGTATATTTCCATGTCAATATTCCTAAATATTTTCATTAAAAATCCTAAAATTCCTAGGTAAGTTTTCCTAACTATTTTGATTTTAATATTCCTAATTAGCTGCAGGTAAATATTCATTAATTTTATATGTAAATATCCGAATTCCGCTAAACACCGAAAGATATAGTTTTAAACAATCTCGCAATCTTATTTTACTTTGACCTTATCTGCCCTACAACCGTTTTTAGCCTATAATATAAGGTCATACCTCCCATTCTGTTACAAGCATCCGGGCTAGTACAGTGGTAACGTGTCGGCCTCTCATTCCGAGGGGTCGGAGGTTCGCGCCCCGCCCAGGCGCGAGAAGTTGCAATTGTCGCCCAGCAGTAAGAACTAGGGTTTAGCCGAGTCAGCAACCAGCTGACACACGTAGCGAGACGGCATTAGTCCGACACAGGCCGGCTCCCCTCATGGCATAGCCCGGGCGCGGCTAAACTTCGCATAAAGGCAAGTGGACAACCATAATGTTCACTTCAAGTTCCATGTTACGTGCTTCTCTGTTCATGGATTCAAGAGACAGTTTACCGACTACAGAGTTTGTCCCTTTACCTATTTCACCAACCCGTGAATCTTCTTTTACTTCAAGAGATTCTCCAACTCGCCAGGATCATCAGCCAATTCATCTATTACTGAAAATAAAATAATGTATACATCGCTTCCTATCAACGCGTGGGAGCTGCCAGTGGTCGAGGCGGTGGGTATGCGCAGGAAAAATGTTAAGAAGATAAGAGTTAATGGTTGCAGGTCTGAGACTCCTTCGCGGGAGGAGCTGTCTTCGAGGCGGAGAGAGAGGAGTAATCTTTTTTATATAAAATTAATAGGAATTGCAATAAGGGCGAGAGATCAAATTATATTTATTTTTCTAATGACCATATATCGCAGTGAAATATTGACTGTCTTCCAGTTATTAGATCACATTAATATAGTGACCCGTGACCTCGTAATTCTTAACAGAAAGAAATCAGGTTTAATTCAGTATGTTATATGTATATGTATATGTATATGTATACGTGTATTTGGATGTGGATGTGGATGTATATGTATATACATATATAGATACACATGCCAAATATACATATAAACATATATGTATATATGTATATGTGTATGTATATATGTATATGTTGTATGTGTATGTATATGTATATATGTATATGTATATGTTTATGTATATATGTGTATGTGTATGTGTATGTATATGTATATATATTTATACACATATTCATTTTGCAATCAAATTGGTAAATAGCGATTAACCTCATCTTATATGTGATTTAATTCTCCGTCTGAGATCAGAGTGGAAGAATGAAGTATTTCGTGGGCGTTCGTAATTATCTTTCTTTTACAGGTTGAGAAAAATAACATTTAATGGATAACCTCAGCGGTTAAATCAAAAGGATCTTATGTATCCTCAGTTGTTCTCAGTAACACTGAATGCGCACTCTAACCTTGATTCACACTAAACTTTCCACGTAGTAGCATGCATAGAGTTACAAATAAAACTTAAAAACATTTTTAGTCTCACAAAAATATTTGAACTTTATAAATGGATAATATCTTCATTTGGTCGTGGATGGTCAGCAGAAGGGTTGCGAATACTAAGCAAGGCGTCATCAGAGCTCATAATAAAAATATTATTATGACGTTATGTATTCAAGGAGGATTAATGTCGCAATTAGGTAAATATAGCTTGTAGATTACCGAATATAATTTCCCCCTTTTAGCTTAAATCATATAGTTGGGAAAAAAAATATAAAGGGAAAAAACTAATATCAGGTGACGCACACGTGTCGGAGGTTTGGGAAGAGGTCGCGAGTGTAAAGGTTAGGGACCACTGGAAAAAAGGAGAATACGATAACATGCAGTCCTGCAAGGCTCTAGTACTCTAGCTCTAGGGAATTTGTAGAAAAAAAATTTCTATCAACAAATTATTTAACCTAGCTAAATATTTTTAACCTCTATCATCTCACAGTAATACTTACATCTAGGTGCAAGATTACAATTATCTATTCAAAAAACATTAAATATTAAATAATATATTGAGGATGTTATTATTGTCACATAATTAATATTTTTGGGGCAAATTGCACAATAATGTGATTCGATAAAAGCAACGTTTTTTTTTCTTAAGCGAAAATTATTTTTTAATATTCTATCCTTAACATCCTAATTTCTCGAAATATCATCAGAAAACACATGTTAACAGCCGCTTGGCCTAATCTGACCCTTGATTCAAAACGAATCAACCTCTATCATAGATCAGATTTTCCCTTCCATATCATTATCAAACCGCCAGTCATGACGTTCACTTCCAGTTCCTTGGTACACGTTCCTCAGTTCATGGAAAAGAAAAGCAGATTACAATCGACAGACATTCCTCGCTCTTTGCATACTTCACCATTACATGAATCCACATTTATTTCAAGAGACTCTGCACATCCACCAGCATCGTCCCAGCGATTAAGTAATATTTTCAAGTACGTTCACACTATTCCAGCAAGCCATGGGGTGCCGCTTGAATCGCTTGAATACATAAAAGGCCAAGGTTTTTGGTCGCAGGTCTGAGATGCCCTCAAAGCGGAGAAGTCTT
>NW_023645948.1:0-7878 GCF_015228065.2 Penaeus monodon
GAAAAAAGTTTCAAAAAGGTAAAAAACCGGTTTCCGGGTCGCGGTCAGTCAGTAGCTCGGAGGGGGAGGGCGAAGCCGACCTTACTGCGTCGGGTGCTGGTCACGAACTCCCTGAGGCTTAAGATAAGGATAAGTCCGATATGCGAAGCTTAGCCTCGCCCGGGCTATGCCATGAAGGGAGCCCGGCCTGTGTCGACTACTGCCGACTCGCTCACGTGTGTCAGCTGGTGCTGACTTGGCTGAACCTAGTCCTTACCCGCTGTGGTGCCCAGCCACAGCAGTAACCTCCGGGTGACAGTTGCAACTTTTCATACCGGGGCAGGGCACATACCGCCGACCCTCGGATGAGAGGCCGACACATTACCACTGTACTAGCCCGGAGGCTCCCTGAGGTCTAGGTCATCCTCTGTATAAGTAGTGACATTCCAGCTGCCGGAAGCGATAGGAGCAGCTGGAGGGAGCATGGGGGGAGTGAGGTGAGGTAACCGGTCCCGTCTGCTACATTGTACATTGCTCCAATCTACAAGAGAGATTTGCTTGTTAAATAGCTTGAATGCCACCATTCATTCATGTGTACATTCTGTTGCATATCATTATATGTTGAATTCAATGTGGTAGCTTAAATAATTTTATATAGCTAGCATTCTAATTTACTTCAGTTTTGTTATAGTGAACATTAATATTTGTGTTTGTGATTCATTCTCTGTGTGAGGTCACTCTCGCTTTCCCTCTCATTCACGCTAGCTGTCACTCACACACGCATACACACACACACTCACCTCACTCATCCACGCAGGAAAAAAGACCACTGAAACCTTTTCATTAATAGGGTTGGTTGCTGTCTTAGTGCCGGCGTAAAGATTAAAGAGTATATCTTTAGCCCGCAATTTCGTCAGTCGTGACGAGTGACTCGTACACGATGTACAAGTTACATTTATTTCTTCTCTGTGAAACGACAGGGGTTCAAGTAAATCCTTGCGGATTGCCGTTGTCGTTTCCCTTATCTACTCTCATATCTATCAGAGATGGTTGGTAGTTCAAGCCAGGTCCATGCGGATCGCTACTGACGCCTCCCTCCCTTATTTTCTTCTTATCTTTGTTAAATAAAACACAAAATGAAAAAAACAAAAAACAAAATTAAAAAACGCAAATTTTTATAAATAACCAGCTAGTGGTACTTAACACCCCCTCTTCTCTGTTGCCTTTCTTTTTTTCTTACTCTGGCCCTTACAGGTATGATCTGGTTCCCCAACTATATATTGCAGTCGGACCGACACGGCACCGAGGGAGGACCCTGCTGCAGAACCGGTCACCTTAGGATGCTGTGAGAAGGACGTCATCGGATTATCGCCATAGGCCTGCAGACCAGGAACTCGCCAGAGCAGGTACCAGTCGCTCCAGATTGCTGTGGATGGGCGACGCCTGGCAGACGCCTGCAGATCCAATCAACTCCAAGAACTCGTTAGCGCAGGTATCAGCCGCCCCGAGATGCCGATGAGGACGCCCCTGCCCCGACGCCCGTAGATCCAGATGAAGATTACGAGGACGAGAACGAGCAAACCGCCGAGATGGACTTGGACGAGATCTGTAAGGACGTGTGGACGAGGACGCCGCCGAGTTAGGCCTGGACGAGGACTACGAGGAGGTCTAGATGAATCCGAAGTCAAGGAGGACCTGTGCGAGACTTTCGAGGACGTGTGGACACCAAGGACGGACAGATTACACCGAGGACCAGGAAGGAGAGGACAACAGGGACGAGCAGCCAAGAAGATACACCAGGACAATGCAGGCGAGAACAAGATGACCAGCCAGGTTAGGTCACCATTTAGGCAAATCTAAGACGCCTCGAGGGCGAGGCGTGAGTAGGTGGCTGAGGGAATGTACAATGTAGCAATTGGGCCCGGTGCCCACCTCCTCCCCCAGTGCTCCACGTTCCGGCACTGGAACGGCACTATTATACCCAGGAGACCTAGGCCTCAGGGAGTTTTTGACCACACCCGTGGGGAAGGTCGGCTTCTTTCCCCCCCTCTGGGCTAGTGACCGACCCGCGGCCCGCATACCGTATTTCCCCCTTTTACATTGTCTCTGTTTCCAAAATGGTTGTTTGTCAACTCTTAGAATAAAGTGAAAACCGTTAAACCTATCATACTCCTGCAAAACCAAAATAAAAGGGTTCTTTCTGTTATAGTGTTGTGTGTTGTGTGTATTCAAAATATACCATTTTGTTATACATTGTATAAATATCTATTTTTAAAATAATATTAATATATATATTATATTTTAAAATTTATATATAATTATATATATATTATAATATAATATTGATGGTATATATATATATTATATTTATTTTTTATTATTTATTTATTATATATTATTTTTATTATATTATATTCTTTATAATTTTAAATTTTGATTTATGTTATATATATAATTATATATAAATTTTTTATAAAATTATATTTTTTCATTATATTATATATTTATAAAATTTTGTCAAAAATACGTAGCAAAAACCCGGGGTACCTTACACCTCCCTCCAAGTAGTTTCCTTCTCCTTGGGCGACCAGTGCAGCCCGGCTTTTTTCTTTCCAAACAAAAAATCCGTCTGAAGGGAAAACCCCCGCATAAAGGACCACCCTAAGGGAGGGAGAGACCGCAAAAACCCCCAAGCCCCCGGGGGCCAGCTCCAAAAAACCTCGTCCCCCACTTGGGACAGGGGGGGCCCCGGGGGGCCTTAAAGAAAAACCCTAACCCAAACCCCCACTGCCCCCCCCAAGTCCACTCTCGTCTCCCCCTCCATCGGGTGAGGGCGGGGGCTCCAAACTCCGGGCCACTCAATTCTGGTGGCTTGCGGTGGCCCCACTCGTTTACATCGGGCAAGTGGTGCTCCCATCCGTGTCGTTTACTTTCTGAGGGGCAGCGGTGTTCAAAACCTCCCCCCCAAAACGCAAATGCCCTTACCCCCCATGCTCCTCGCCGACGCCGTTTGCTGATTTACCGAAAAGTTACTGCTGTCGAAGTGTCTCCTCGCCCCCCTTCCTCCCCGGGCCATCGCTACAACCCCCTCTTCTGCCCCCACACCATGTCTGTCCAAACTACTTTGTCTGACCACTCACGCCTTTTCTACCCTCCTGGGGGAAAGTCGCTGAAGATGAAAGGCTCCCCCTCAAAACCCCGCCCCATTTCCCCCAATCCGCTCACCTGCCCCCGCAAATTTTGCGCCCCTCGTCACACACCCAGCCCCAACCTTCCTCATCCTATTAAAAGTAAGTGTCCCTATTATCCCAAAGGTAACTATTGGGCCCCTCCCTAAAAACCCCCCCACCCCCTTGCTAAAAATTTGCCTTTTTTCCCAAATTCGTAAAACGAAAAATCTACGAATGCACACTACTAATTTCTAACATTTAAACTTCTCCCTGTAAACCTTTTTTTTTAACACAATCCACACGGGATCAAACCTAAGTGAACGCACCCTCATTTCCCACACCTCTTTCCCCCAAACCCTAACTCCCCCCGTAATTAAATGAAATTGTGTTTTTTTGTTCGGTCCTTTCTTTTTTCCTCAGATCCCCAATTTTTAGCATATATTTTCTCTCAGAAAATGAGTACCTTGGGTTTTTTAATTTAATTATTGTTATTTTTTGGGCCCTCCCTCTCATCGAATTCATGTTTTTTGTGTCGAATTTATGAAATTACCTTTTTTTTTCCCTCTTATATGTTATTCCTATCAGAAATCACTTCATTTCTTTTTGCGATTGTTTTCTTCTGTATTACACTTATCGTTTTTTTTATATCCCCTGTTTCTTCATACTTGCCGTGCTAAACTTTCGTTCGTTCACAACCCTAGATTTTGTCACCTGACTATCCTCTTTTTTACCACTGCCCACTCATCGGAAATTCCCCTCTAAGTTGCGTATTTTACTATGTGGGCCTCCTTATGACTAATAATTTAACCCAAATCTCTTTTACCCACGTCCTCCCCCGAAAAAATTTTTTTTGATATTTTTTCCTCGGGAATTCTGGTTTATGGGTTCTTTTGTTTAAGGTTTGGTGAATATGTAAATGATGGTATGTCTCCAGTTGCAAAAATGGGGAACACATTTGGGGACACCATGCTTTAAAATTTGGCCTTTTTTCTGGTTACAAACACCGAATTAATTTTTAAAAACTCGGCTCCTTTCCGTAACCAAGGAACCTCGCCCGCCGCACCCTTTTACCTCATACCATTAAAACGCCGGGGACGCCCACTGTTTGATTTTCCCCCGTTTTTAAAGCCCGGGTCATGGCCGTAAACGAAAGGAAACCTGCGCCCCCCCCCAACTTACGCTCCCTAAAATTAAAGGGGCCGAACGCGACTGTTTTATTTTTTCCCGCAATTTTTTAAACCCGGCTCTGGTCCCTAAAAGAAGGAATTTCCCGCGCCCCCGCCACTTTCGCTCATACGATTGAAGCCCCCAAAACGCCGGGACATCCTTTTGAATTAAGTTCCGGCCCCCCTGCCTATGTTTTTTCGAAAACATATATAAATTGCCTATTTACCCCCAAAGGTATGGGAATTTTTTATCCAATTATTTTTTTTCCCCTTCAATTGAGGGACCTTTTTGAACTCAATAAAACCCGACACATCCAGGGGAATTAAAACTTAAATTTACACCATTTTTTGTGACAAACTGGTTCCCCTTTTTGTCTCTCTTTTTTTTGGGAATTTTTGTAAGGGGATTGCAGACACTTTCTCCTCCTCCTTAGCCTTTTACTGGGTTGGGACACTTTTATTTCATTTCTGAAGACGATTAAAACCCCCCTCGCTATTTAAGTTTTACACCAGTGCGAAACCTCTGCCACCCCGCTACCCGGCACCGACGACCCCCGCGGGTCCTCGATCAACCCGGAACCATCTGTAGATACCGAACCCCAAACCTCTACTGCATCGTTTTCAAGCGTTCAGTCCCCGGTCGAGGGCGAAACCTTTTCGCGTGGCCGAGCGATGTTCCCAAAAAATAAAGTGGGAAGACCGATGTACCTTCACACCTCCGTCCGTAGTTGCCCCTTTTTCCTTTGGCCCAAAAACGCAGAAAAGCACCCGGCTTTCTCTTTTCTCACAGGGGAAAAAACTCCGCTCTCGAAAGGGAAACCCCCCGCATAAAAAGGCCCCGTCCGTAGGCAAGGGGTCGAACACAGCAGGCCCCCGCCCCACGGGGCCCCCCCCACCACCTCGTCCCCCCACCCGGGGAAAAGGGGGTCTCCCTTGGGGGGGCTCATATCTGTCTTCAAGAATAACCATAAGCTAAACCCCTTTTACTGACCCCTCAAGCCTCCTTTTCTTGCGGTGGGCCCCTCGCTTCTTGGCGAAATGGGGCCCCAATAGCTTACAATAATATATATATATATAATATATATATATATAATTTATATATATATATATATAATATATATTATTTTGTGTGTGTGTGTTGTGTGTGTTTTGTGGTTTTTTTGGGCTGTGTATTTAATATATACACAATATAGATTATACATATGTTAAAGTTTTTATCTTTATATATATTAAATTTTATTATATTTATTATATATTTAATTTTGGGGTGTGGTGTGTGTGTGTGTGTGTGTGTGTGTGTGTGTGTTAGTATGTAGGAGTTTATTGTAATGTTATGTATATATTATAATATTATATAAAGTATATATTATATTATATATTATTTAAATTTTAAAATTTTATATTTTATATATGGGTTTTTTTGTGGTGTGGGGTGTGTGTGTGTGTGTGTGTTTTGTGTGTTTTGTTTGGGGGTTTTTGTGGTTTTGTGTGTGTTGTATTTGGTTTGTGCGTATGTGAACACCACCCACATCCACACACCACACACACACAACCCACACCACACACCACACACACACACCACACACACATGTATAGTAGATATAAAAAGTTGCCCCCTCCCCGCCCCCTTCCAAACGAAAATATATATATTATATATATTAATATATTATTATAATATATATATATATACTATATTATTCTATATATATTACATATAATATATTTTAAAAATTAATATTTTTTATTTTATATATTTATATATGTGTGTGTGGTGTGTGTGTGTGTGTGGTGTTGTGGGTGTTTTGTGTGTGTGTGTGTGTCTGGTGTGTGTTATGTGTTTGGGGGTGTGTTGGTTTGGTGTGGTTGTGTGGTGTGGGGGTGTGGTGTGTTTTGGGTTGTGTGTGTTGTGTGTGTGTGCCTATATGTACTAGTTATTATATATATATATAAACACACCACACACAACACCACACCCACACACATCACACCCACACACACACCCACACACACACACACACCAAAACAAACACAACCAAACCATACACAAAACCCAACCACACACCACACACCACACACACCCACACACACACATATATTTTATAATATATAATATTATATATATATATTATATATTATAAATATAATATTAATTATATTTATATATATATATATATTATATAATAATTATTTTTTAATGTATATAGTATATATGTATTATGTAAATATATATATATTATATTTTTTAATAAAATTATTATTATAATAAAATATATATATATTTGTAAAAAACCCTTTATAGATTTTTTTTAAAAAGGGGGTAATGCCTGGGTGGCAAAAATTAAAATCTTCACTCTTATCCTTTTTGTTTACAGATAAATGAAAAACAGTGAAGAACCCCCGTGAAGAACAATTTTGCTGAAAGCAGAAAAATGTCTCAAAATGGTGTTTGCCATTTTTCACAAATACAAAAATAATAAATACAATATCTTGGTACATGACTAATACTGACCCAATAAAAGAAAAAACCTCAGGAGCAGCCCCGATGTCATCGTTCACATCTGGCCATCAAAAGGGCAGAGTCACACAAACTCTTACCACGCTGTCTTTTCCCTTCGTTTCTTACACAATCTTTTTCTACGCAATGCAGGTCGTTAAATTCCTACCAGAATACTTTTTTAACCTTTTAGAAACATTATCATAGTATCACAAAATACAATTAAAAAAAAAGGAATTTTTAGGTTCTCGCACGAAAACCTTTACTTCAAAAAAAACGGAAAAAATTTCATGCATATTTAAGCAAATCACAGAAAAAAAAACCCCACAGAAATAAAGAGGGTTAGAACTTCTCCAAAGCATTTTAAAACAAAAAAAAAATCACTGTATTTTACCCCCCCCTTAAACCTGACATGGTTTAAAACATAAATACGCATAGGCAGTAATAAAAAATAATGGCACAGTGAAACAAACATGTATAAAATAAGTACAATACAACAATCTCATTAGTATGAGGAATCAATTTCAACTATATTCAGACCGTTTTTTTATCATAAACAAAATAGTCTTTCTACTGCTTGCCGAGCTCTTTTTTCGTAGCTTACACATTTTTTAATTGGACGTCATTTCGCCCCAAATGCGTTTTTACCCTTACTGACCTCACCGACCCTCCTTTCCCCCTTTCCCCCATAATAACCTTACCCATGGGCCCCGGACACCTAGGAAAGTGTTCATCAACCACTAAACTCGTCCCCCCCAGAGAATTTCCCTGACTTACAGTTCACTTAGAAAGCTCCGTAACAAAGGCAGGTAGCCCTTTACCCATCTCTTCTAAAACTGATCTGCCAAGTACTGGATCTGTCTCCTCTGCGTTACTAAAGATCTTCCTTTAAAAAATTGCCCGGGGGTGCTAAAGGACCTTTCAGAGTAAAAAGATGGTTGGAGTAATGGGTCAGATCTTGGGATCCTCTGAGGATTTGGGTTTTGGACCAATTTAGGGTAGCCTCCACCCCGCACATAAGTGTCTTTATCCCCCCACGGCAGGCTGCCAACGCATGCTAAAATTTCCC
>NW_023645949.1:0-2500 GCF_015228065.2 Penaeus monodon
ACCAGAATTGTTTAATCTGACAACAATGATGATAAAAGTGAAATAAAGAGAATTTTTATAACTTTTTAATTTTAAAATTATTAGTATTTCATTATTTTTTAATATTTTATTATTATTATTTTTATTATTATTATTTTATTATTTTTATTTATATTTTTATTATTATTAAATTTTTTTATTATTATTATTTATCTTTTATTTTATTAATTATTTTATATTATTATTTTATTTTCCCTTTTCTTAATTATTACATTATTGCCAAAAAAATATATCATAACTATAATAACAATGATAAATAATAATATATAAAAATAAAATGCTAGTCGTTTTAATATTTATTTAAAATTTTTATTGTTATTATTTCATTATTATTATTTTTACTGGTATAAATTGCAAAAAAAAATTTTCAAAACAGTAATTTAAATTTCGAAAAATTAAAATAAATTTAAAATGATTAAAAAATTATTATAAAAAGTTTTATTGTCTTATTATTGTTATTTGTATTATTTATTTGTTGGGTTTTTAGTATTTTGCAAATTATTTTAACCCAAAATTGCAATAAAATGATAAAAATTTCAAAAATGATGTTAAATTTCAATAATATGTGATGATGATAATGGATAAGATGATAAGGGTATACCCATAAAATGATTTTAATAGAATATGATATATAACAGGAATTGGTCCCCTTTAAAATAAAAGGAAAAGAAAAAAAAATTCCAAAAAAATCGAAAAACGGGAAAATTGCGAATATAGCTTTTTTGGGGTATACTCCAAAAAGACGTTTTTCGATTTCTTTTATGATTTGGGAATTATTTGGGTAATAATGATAATAATTCCAGAATTGTATTTAACTGACAAAAATGATATAAGTGAGAAAAAGGAATTTTTGATAACTTTTAATATTATTTTATTAGTATTATCTTATTATTATTTTTATTATTTTATTTTTTTATTTTTATTATTATTATTTTATTTTATTATTATTATTATTATTTTATTTTTATTATTATCATTATTATTATTTGTACTGGTAGTAAAATTGCAAAAATAATTGTTATAACAGTAATAATTACACTAATTAAATAAAAATTAAGATAATGATATAAATAATTATTATAAAATCGTTATTATTGTTATTATTATTGTTATTACTATTATTATTGCTGTGGTTATTAGTATTATTGCAAAGATATATATTATAACTCCAATAATTGCAATAATAATGATAACAATTGCAATAATAATGATAATAATTGCAATAATGATGATAATGATGATGATAATGATGATAATGATGAAAATAATGATCATAACAATAATAATGATGATAATCATGATAATGATGATGATAATAACAGGAATTGTGTCCATATATAATATAAAAAAGGTAAAATAAAAAAAACCCCAAAAGTCGAAAAAGCTGCAAAATCTAGCGAAATATAGCCTTTTAAGAGTATACTCCAAAATGACGTTTTTTCGATTTCTTTGATGATTTCGGCAATTATTAGGGTAATAATGATAATAATTACCAGAATTGTATTAATCATGACAACAATGATGATAAAAGTGAGAATAAAGAGAATTTTGATAACTTTTGAATATTATTAATATTATTAGTATTATCATTATTATTATTATTATTATTATTATTATTATTATTATTATTATTATTATTATTATTATTATTATTATTATTACTCTTATCTTAATTATTAGCATTATTGCCAAAAAATATATCATAACTCTAATAATAACAATAATAATAATAATAATAAGTATAATAATAATAATGCTAGTCGTTATAATATTGTTATTTAGGCATATTTAGGTTAGGTTAGGTTAGTTTTATATAAGTTAATTAGGTTGGCCTTGGTTAGGTTAGATAACGTTTAGGTGGGTTAGATTATGTTATTTTATGTTAGCATAGGTTTAGTTGGTTTATGATACGTTAGGATAGTTAAGGATATATTAAGTTTAGTTCGGTTAGATTTGGTTAGGCTAGGTTAGGTTTAGTTATCTTCGGTTGTATTATTATCATGATTATCATCAATATTATCATTATCATCATCATTATCATCATTATCATCATTATCATCATTATTGCAATTATTATCATCATTATTGCAATTATTATCATTATTATTGCAATTATTGCGGTTATAATATATAATTTTGCAACTATACTAATAACAACAACAATAATAATAGAAATAACAATAATAACAACAATAGTAACGATATTATAATAATTATTTATATCATTATTTTAATTAATATCGTAATTACAGTAATTGTTACTGTTATAATAATTATTTTTGCAATTATACTACTAGTAAAAATGATAATAATGATAATAATAACAATAATAATATTAATAACGATATTATAACGACTATTAACATTATTATTATACTTATTATTATTATTATTATTATTGTTATTATTACAGTTATAATATATGTTTTGGCAATAATACTAATAAAAAAAGTAATAATAA
>NW_023645950.1:0-2500 GCF_015228065.2 Penaeus monodon
GGAAATGATGACAAATCAAAAAGTTTTTTCCGCCCCTTTCAATTTTCAAAAAAGGGGTCCCCCCTTCCAATGTTTACTTCGCGAGAATCAAAACAATGTGACGCGGAACTCATTACCAAGTAGTCCTTGTATTGCTACGCACTCGTGAGAATAAATATTTTGTAATTATCAGCATCCGTTTTCTCGAATTCATGTATGTAATGCGTTCTTTTCTTTTTATTTTTTCTTCATTTATGTGTTTTTGGTAAGTATTTATCTATTCTGTACAATAACCGGGGTGCACATGCGCGTTTTGCCACCGGGAGATTTGACAGGCCAGCAAGTGCCATTAAATCGAGAAACGCCGGTGAAAATGTTTCATTTCCAGTGCTCCGTCGTTTCCGGGTCATTTTTAAAACCCCTTTTGTGGATATACTGGACAAATAGACATTAGTTTCTATCAAAGCCTGATATTTGAACCCATCCGTGCTGCAAATGCTGAGAAACCAAGCAATTGTGACCATAGACGAAGCGAAAAAAACTTTTCGGTGTTTCCTGATATGAAGGTATGGGGTTTTTTACCCGGGGGGTCCAGGGGCATAGCCCCTGGCTGGCGTATACAATACCACGGGGGTCCAGGGAGCTATGCCTCTGCCTAAAATATATATTACCACAGGGGTCCAGGGGGCTATGCCCCCTCGCTAGGCGCATATTTTAAAACAGGGGGGTCCGGGGCGTAGCCCCCTGGCTAGGGAATATATAGATCGTGGTGTATAAATTCCACAGGTTAAAGGTTGGGTTATCCAGATCCCTTGCTACCACGGGGGATCTGGATTATTTAAATCCTGTAGATTTTTACCGAAAAATGGTTTGGTTTTCCCCAAGAATTTTTTGAAGTTGGTGCGTCGGTGTGTAGACTTTGAAAAAAGGGGGGCGACATTCGTAGTTTCATTGTCTGATTTTAAGCGATTTTTTTTGCTTGTTTACACATTTCTGTTCTCTTTTCTTCTTATTTCAGCCCGTTTTACCCCACAATTTCCTTGATCTACTCCATGCCCTCCCCTGCTGCAAAGGCTTATCAAAACACATCAAGATTGTCGGGTGGAGAATGCAACTGAAATGATCATCAGATTCATTCTCATCTCACTAAAAAAAATCTGATGATATAAATATTGTCAGGGAGGACCCAGTTGTTTATTTTTGGAAAATTAACCCTTTTTTTTTATAACTGTAATCCTGGTTTGTCAAGCAATTTTCATGAAATTTTTCCTAATCTCCCTATTACCTTCCCAAACTAAGGGGCATTGCCCAGCCAATTGCCATATTTTCCATAAGGGTTTCCATTCCCGGATGCCCACCTGATGGCCAAGGATTTACCCTCTGCACAGCATTTGTCAGAAATATTTTTTTTATTTGTGATACGCTAAATAATCATCCTGTGTAAATTTACTATTAGTGAAGGTAAAATTCATTTTTAAACGTTCTGTCCCTTAAAGGCAAGCTTTACCTTGTACCATGTGGCTGTGTGAAACAACTACACCCAAAAAATTAACAAATATACTGATAGTATGTAGTTCAGAAATGTCAAAAATGATATAAGAAAGATACTCTCATCTTTTCTTTACTGCTACAGTGATTATGACTGCATTACTTTAACCATTTCAGAGGCGCAATACTATCTAAAACACTGAAAAAGAAACAACGATAGTTTTAAAATGCTAAGTACTAGTACTAAGCCAAGGTCTATATTTCTTCAAAAAACTCTCAAGACTATCACAACCTTTTGTCCCCCAAACCAATTATCTGACTTAGAAGTGCAAAACCAATAAGAGAATTGTTAAGAAATCACCGAAATACCTCTTAAATGCCGCCTTTAAAATATAAAACGACGCGGTCTCGTCCTCCTTCTTCGGGTTTTCTCTGCGATGTAAACAAAGTCAGCTCACTCAAACAAACCTTCGACTTCGTAAAATCTTTGCTGGGTTATTTGGTATGGCATTGATTTCTGTGTATATTTTTAAACTAAACATATAAACAATATTCTCTGGTGACTTTTTAATTACTATAGAGCTAACTTTATCTACAAAGATATATAAAGTCAATGAAACATGATTTTGCATAAATCCGACTTATTTTAGAGCTACTTTCCGATTCATTTAAGACAAATGAAAGTAGATTACACGTATAAACCGACATTTTTTTCTGCTAATTAGTAACAAAAACTTAAAGCTAAGCATTTCATATCCATAATTAACTCATATACCATATAATAGGGCATTTGTTTTTACTAGATTGTGGCCCTGCTATAACCGGCACTGTTTATGACACCGGCCAGGGGCATTTGTTCCGGTAGTTCTTCTGTCATTTAAACACATATTTCAAGCAGACTGTAAAGCAAATAAACAATGGAAAAATGAGAAATAAATCTGCATCTATAAAAGAATCTGCGCCATTTGAAGTGTAGATGTTCAACTAATAAGATGACAGAGGCACTACTGACTATTTTTGTTGTTCATTTTCA
>NW_023645950.1:5000-7877 GCF_015228065.2 Penaeus monodon
ATACGTTTAGTTTTTATTCGTTTTGGCATTTCATGCCGACCATAAAGCCCTTTGACGTAGAAAAATTTAATATTTTATAGATAGGGTTAAAGAGTTTCATTTTCTCTGAAACGCGTCTTAACAGAAAACGAATAAACGCGCCAACCATAGGAAACAGAATTTATGGGCTAATATTTTGGGGATATTTTTATGCATATATCATATTTGCATCGAAAACTGTATATATGTATAATTAATCATCATTACTGAAATGAGTAGATAAACTGGTGATAATGTATCCTTATCAATATTAATGATACGTTTGTGCATCTTTACCCAATAGATATACATGAAAATATCCATTCAGTGTATGGTATTGCTGCGTGATTTGGCTAAAGATAAGTCTTAACTGGTAAGCTGTAGCTTTAACTTTAGCAAAAACATTGAAAAAAAAAAATACACTCCAATTATCTCCTCCATTTAGGATTATATAAGATATAGGTCAGACCAATGGTCCTTGTTATGAATGCAAAAAGAAGAGTTTAATTTTTTTTTTTTTAACATCATCTCTTGAAGAAGCATTTTCTGTTCCAGGTTTTTTTTTTTTTTTCAAACATAAGTAATCGAATTGCACCACTTGTAGTACTGAATAATAGTCGCAATTCACCAAACCCATTCTCCGATATCGAAAACCCCAAAACCTCTGCAGTTCTTCGTCAAAAGCTATAGAGATTTTATTCCTTTATTACATCAAGGCATCCGCCAAGATGGCCGGCAGGGGGAAAGATACAAGAAAACATACATACCTTGCGCGGCGCGAGCACACCTGGAAGGACTGAACGAATACGGTTTGCTCAGATTCCTCAGGCAGTGCCAGAGGTCAGTGAGTCTAAAGGTGATTTTGTTACTAAACACACACACACCACAACATATATATATACATACATATATATACAATATATATATATATATATATATATATATATATATATATATATATATGTATATATGCATATACATACATATGCATATATATTTTATATATATATATATATATTATATATATATATATATGTGTGTGTGTGTGTGTGTGTGTGTGTGTGTGTGTGTATGTGTGTGTGTTGTGTGTGTGTGTGTGTGTATGTGTGTGTGTGTGTGTGTGTGTGTGTGTGTGTGTGTGTGGTGTTGTGTGTGTGGTTTTGTGTGTGTGTGTGTGTGTGCACATATATGTACATTTACATATGTGCGTATATATATATATATATATATATATATATATATATATATATATATATATATATATATATATATGTTACGCCGGCCGCATCGACTCTCTGCTACCAACACAAGGCAGGCTAGGCAGACGGCGTGCTATCCACAGGGTCGTGAACACTGAACAGCTCCAAGAGGCACCGAGACCACAGCGTCCCCAGAACACCACGAGGGGAAACGCCACCTGGAGAGGCAGGGCACGAAATAAACACAAAATGACAATCTTTCCTTTATTTACACAAGTTATTTACCCTACACTTTTCTATAGGCACAATACTGGGGGAAACCAGCATGTCACACTGCACGATACAGCTTATAACAGGGCAACACAAAGTTATATCAGGTCACCAGGGCACACACGAGTCTTCACAGGAGCAGCACCCAACTCCATCTCCCCTGACTTGTTCCTCCGCTCCTCCGCTCACAGCCAGTTGCATGTTTGCCAGGGCCCCCTTTATGTTAACACATGCCCAGGTCATCCTTTTCATGTAAACAATTTTTCGCACAGAGACAAAAACCACTGGCGTAGCAATATATATATATATATATATATATTTTTATATATATATATATATTATATATATGTGTGTGTGTGTGTGTGTGTGTGTGTGGTGTGTGTGTGTGTTGTGTGTTTTTGTGCGCGTGTGTGTGTGTGTGCGTGGTGGGACATTATATATAATTTTATATATATATATATATATATATATATATAATATATATATATATATATATATATAGGGGCCGCGGGGGCCGAATGGTTAGAGCGTCGGACTCAAGACTGCTGTCCCCACGGCATCTGAGTTCGAGGGTTCGAGTCACGACCGCTGCGTTGTTTCCCTTAGGCAAGGGAAATTCACCTCGATTGCCTACCTAGCCACTGGGGGACCAAAATCAGCCCAAGTCAGTGCCGGGTAAAAAAGAGATGGTGACTCGATAAAAAAAAAAAAAAAAAAAAAAACACCGGCGGAAGGCAATGGCAAACCACCGCTCTAAAATTTCCAAGGAAAGATCATGGAAGCACATGATCGTCAAAGGGTGCGGTGGTCGAATGGTTAGAAGCGTCGGACTCAAGACTGTCACACGGCAATCTGAGTTCGAGGGTTCGGTCCCGACCGCCGCGTTGTTTCCCTTGGGCAAGGAACTTCACCTCGATTGCCTGCCTACCACTGGGGCCAAGCCAGCTCAAGTCAGTGCTGGTCCCAAGCCCGGATAAAAATAAGAGAGAATGTTACCTAAAAAAAGGGAACACCGGCACTCTCCGTGGAAAGGACTGGGGACCCTACCACGTACTCACTCCAAAAGCATCACAACGTGAAAACTGCAATTGAGTATCATGCTGTGACCACGGCGGCTCAGACATGAACCTACCGTTAAATGAATGATGAATTTTTATATATATATATTATATATAAAATTAATTTTTTCATCATTCATTTAACGGTAGGTTCATGTCTGAGCCGCCGTGGTCACAGCATGTACTCAATTGCTTTTTCACGTTGTGATGCTTTTTTGGGGTGAGTACGTTTGGGAGGGTCCCCAGTTCCTTTCCACGGAGAGTGCCGGTGTTACCTTTTTAGGTAACATTTTCTCTTTTTTTTATCCGGGCTTGGGACCAGCACCAGTGGC
>NW_023645952.1:5000-7975 GCF_015228065.2 Penaeus monodon
AATATTATAACAATTAGTATTATTATAATTATACTTATTATTATTATTATTGTTATTATTACAGTTATAAAAATTTTTTTGGCAATAATACTAATAATTAAAGTAATAATAATAATAATAATAATAATAATAATAATAATAATAATAATAATAATAATAATAATAATAATAATAATAATATATAATAATGATAATAGTAATAATAGTAATAATCATCAAATGTTATCCAAATTCTCTTTATTCTCACTTTTATCATCATTATTGTCATGATTAATAGAATTCTGGTAATTATTATCATTATTACCCTAATAATTGCCAGAATCATCAAATGAATGGAAAAAACGTCATTTTGGAGTCTACTCTCAAAAGGCTATATTTCGCTAGATTTTGCCGCTTTTTCGACTTTTGGGATTTTTTTTCTTTTACCTTTTTTTTATTATATATGGACACAATTCCTGTTATTATCATCATTATTATCATGATTATCATCATTATTATCGTTATCATCATCATTATCATCATTATCATCATCATTATCATCATTATTGCAATTATTATCATTTTATTGCAATTATTGCAGTTATAATATATATTTTTACATCTATACTAATAACAACTACAATAATAATAGTAATAACAATAATAATAACAATAATAACGTCTTTATAGTCCTTATTTATATCATTATTTTAATTAATATCGTTATTACTGTAATTATTACTGTTATAATAATTATTTTTACAATTATACTACCAGTAAAAAAAATAATAATGATAATAATAACAATAATAATATTAATAACAATATTATAACAATTAGTATTATTATAATTATACTTATTATCATTATTATTACAGTTATAATATATTTTTTGGCAATAATACTAATAATTAAAGTAATAATAATAATAATAATAATAATAATAATATAATAATAATAATAATAATAATAATAATAATAATAATAATAATAATAATAATAATAATGATAATAGTAATAATAGTAATAATCATCAAATGTTATCCAAATTCTATTTATTCTCACTTTTATCATCATTATTGTCATGATTAATAGAATTCTGGTAATTATTATCATTATTACCCTAATAATTGCCAGAATCATCAAATGAATGGAAAAAAACTCATTTTGGAGTCTACTCTCAAAAGGCTATATTTCGCTGGATTTTGCCGCTTTTTCGACTTTTGGGATTTTTTTTCTTTTACCTTTTTTTTATTATATATGGACACAATTCCTGTTATTATCATCATTATTATCATGATTATCATCATTATTATCGTTATCATCATCATTATCATTATTATCATCATCATTATCATCATTATTGCAATTATTATCATCATTATTGCAATTATATCAGTTATAATATATATTTTTACATCTATACTAATAACAACTACAATAATAATAGTAATAACAATAATAATATTAATAACAATATTATAACAATTAGTATTATTATGATTATACTTATTATTATTATTATTGTTATTATTACAGTTATAATATATTTTTGGCAATAATACTAATAATTAAAGTAATAATAATAATAATAATAATAATAATAATAATAATAATAATAATGATAATAATAATGATAATAGTAATAATATAATAATCATCAAATGTTATCCAAATTCTCTTTATTCTCACTTTTATCATCATTATTGTCATGATTAATAGAATTCTGGTAATTATTTTCATTATTACCCTAATAATTGCCAGAATCATCAAATGAATGGAAAAAACGTCATTTTGGAGTCTACTCTCAAAAGTCTATATTTCGCTAGATTTTGCCGCTTTTTTGACTTTTGAGATATTTTTTCTTTTACCTTTTTTTTATTATATATGGACACAATTCCTGTTATTATCATCATTATTATCATGATTATCATCATTATTATCGTTATCATCATCATTATCATCATTATCATCATTATCATCATCATTATCATCATTATTGCAATTATTATCATCATTATTGCAATTATTATCATTATTATTGCAATTATTACTGTTATAATAATTATTTTTACAATTATACTACCAGAAAAAATAATAATAATGATAATAATAACAATAATAATATTAATAACAATATTATAACAATTAGTATTATTATAATTATACTTATTATTATTATTATTGTTATTATTACAGTTATAATATATTTTTTGGCAATAATGCTAATAATTAAAGTAATAATAATAATAATAATAATAATAATAATAATAATAATAATAATAATAATAATAATAATGATAATAATAATGATAATAGTAATAATAGTAATAATCATCAAATGTTATCCAAATTCTCTTTATTCTCACTTTTATCATCATTATTGTCATGATTAATAGAATTCTGGTAATTATTATCATTATTACCCTAATAATTGCCAGAATCATCAAATGAATGGAAAAAACGTCATTTTGGAGTTACTCTCAAAGGGTATATTTCGCTAGATTTTGCCGCTTTTTCGACTTTTGGGATTTGTTTTCTTTTACCTTTTTTTATTATATATGGACACAATTCCTGTTATTATCATCATTATTATCATGATTATCATCATTATTATCGTTATCATCATCATTATCATCATTATTGCAATTATTATCATCATTATTGCAATTATTATCATTATTATTGCAATTATTGCAGTTATAATATATATTTTTACATCTATACTAATAACAACTACAATAATAAAAGTAATAAATAATAACGTCTTATAATCATTATTTATATCAATTATTTTAATTAATATCGTTATTACTGTAATTATTACTGTTATAATTATTTTTTACAATATACTACCATAAAAATAATAATAATGATAATAATAACATAATAATATTAATAACAATATTATAACAATTAGTATTTTATAATTATACTTATTATTATTATTATTGTTATTATTCAGTTATAATATTTTTTGGTTACAAAATTAATAA
>NW_023645952.1:8075-13075 GCF_015228065.2 Penaeus monodon
ATGTCTTATATTGATGATTCATATATAAGGATAGATAAAAAATGTTCTATAATGACAATAATGAAAAAGTAAAAAAAATTGAAAAAGTGGAAATTACCAAATTACCTTTTGAGTGATTAAATACATTATTGTTATTATTTTGATGATTATGATTATTAGTATAATATATATTTACAATTATATATTAAAATATTTGATAAATGAGAATTAAAAAATTTGATAAATTATATTATTAATATTATTGATATAATTATTATATCATTAATATCATTTTAATTATATAATATTATTTTAATTATTGATTATTTTACTTTTATTATTATATTTAATTATATATATTTAAATAGTATATTCAAAATATATTAAAGTAATAATAAATATAGATAAAAAATAATTATATAAACATTTGTTTAAAATTTATTATTACTATTATATTATTATTATATATTAAAATATTATTATTATTATTATATTATATATTATTGATTATTATATTATTATTATTATGTATATAATTAAATTAATTATTATAATATATTAATATAATTATTAGTATTAATTCCAAAATAATATTATAACTGTATATAACATATTAATAATAGTATATTTAATTTTATAATATTGTATAATATTATATTGTTATATTATCATTATTATTTACTGTAGTTTATGTAAAAATAATTATTATAACAGTAATAATTACAGTAATAACGTATTAATTAAAATAATGATATAAATAATGTTATAAAACGTTATTATTGTTATTATTATTGTTATACTATTATTATTGTAGTGTATTAGTATGTAAAATATATATTATAACTGCAATAATTGCAATTAATGATAATAATTGCAATATGATGTAATAATTGCAATAATGATGATATGATGTGATTGATGATAATGATGATAATGATGATGATACGATAATAAATGATATCATGATATAATGTGATATAACAGGATTGTGTCCATATATAATAAAAAGGTAAAGAAAAAAAATCCCAAAAGTCGAAAAGCGCAAATCTAGCGAAATATAGCTTTTGAGATAGACTCCAAAATGACGTTTTTCCATTCATTTGATGATTCTGGCAATTATTGGTAATAATGATAATAATTACCAGAATTCTATTAATCATGACAATAATGATGATAAAGTGAGAATAAAGAGAATTTGGATAAATTTGATGATTATTACTATTATTACTATTATCATATTATATATTATTATTATTATTATTATTATTATTATTATTATTATTATCATTATTATTATTATTATTATTTATATTATTTATGTTATTAATTACTTTAATTATTATATATTGCCAAAATATATTATAACTGTAATAATAACAATATAATATAATAAGTATAATTATAATAATACTATTGTTATAATATTGTTATTAATATTATTATTGTAGTTGTTATTAGTATAGATGTAAAAATATATATTATAACTGCAATAATTGCAATAATAATGATAATAATTGCAATAATGATGATAATGATGATGATAATGATGATAATGATGATAATGATGATGATAACGATAATAATGATGATAATCATGATAATAATGATGATAATAACAGGAATTGTGTCCATATATAATAAAAAAAGGTAAAAGAAAAAAAATCCCAAAAGTCGAAAAAGCGGCAAAATCTAGCGAAATATAGCCTTTTGAGAGTAGACTCCAAAATGACGTTTTTTCCATTCATTTGTGATTCTGGCAATTATTAGTGTAATAATGATAATAATACCAGAATTCTATTAATCATGACAATAATGATGATAAAAGTAAGAATAAAAGAGAATTTGAGAAATTGATGATTATACTATTATTACCTTACATTATTATATATTATATTATATTATTCATTGCTTATTATTATTATTATTATTAGATTATTATTATTATTAATATTATATTATTATTAGTATTATTACTTTAATTATTAGTATTATATGCCAAAAAATATATTATAACTGTAAAAATAACAATAATAATAATAATAAGTATAAATTATAATAATACTAATGGTTTATAATATGTTATAAATATATTATTGTATTATTAATCATATTATTATTTGTACGGGATGAGTAAATGTAAAAAATAAATTAATTATACAGTAATAATACAGTAATAACGATATTAATTAAAAAATGATATAAATAATGATAAAAAAGAGTCTATTATTGTTTATATTATTGTTATACTATTAGGATTGTATGTTGTTAGTAGTATAGATGTAAACCTAATATTATTAAATGGCAATAAGCAATTAATAATGATAATAATTACAATAATGATGATGAATAATTGCAATAAGGATGATAATGATGATGAATAATTGCAATTAATGATGATAGATGATGAAATGATTGATGAATGATGATGATAACGATAATAATGATGTAATCATGAAATAATTATGATGATAAACAGGAATGTTCTCCATATATAATAAAAAAAAGGTAAAAGAAAAAAATCCCAAAAAGTCGACAAAAAGCGGCAAATCTAGCGGAAAAATAGGCCTTTGAGAGTAACTCCAAAATGCAGTTTTTTTTCCATTCATTGTGAGGGATTCTGGCAATTATTAGGGTAATAATGATAATAATTACCAGCATTCTATTAATATTGACAATAATGAATGATAAAAGGAGAATAAAGAGAATTTGGATAACATTTGATGATTATTAATACATTACTATTATCACGATTATTATCATTATTATTAGATTATATTATTTATTATTTTATTATATATTTATTATTACTATTATTTAATTAATTAGTATTATTGCCAAAAATATATTATAAAACTGCTAATAACAATAAATATAATAATAATAAGTATAATTATAATAATACTAATTTGTTATAATATTGTTATCCAATATTATTATTCTGTATATTATCATCTTATATTTTTACTGTAGCCCTATAATTGTAAAAATAATTATTATAACAGTAGTAATGACAGTAAAACGATATTAATTGAAATAATTGCTATAAATAATGATTATAAAAGACTATATTGTTATTATTATGATTATTCCTATTATATGTGTAGGGTGTTCGATTGGAGTATAGATGGAAAAAGTATATTATAACTGCAATATGGCAATAATAATGATAATAATTGCAAATAATGATGATAATAATTGCAATAATGATGATATAATGGATGATGATAATGATGATAATTATGATGATAACGAAATAATGATGATAATCATGATAATAATGATGATAATAACTAGGATGTGGCCATATATAATAAAAAAGTGTCCAAGAAAAAAAATTCCAGAGTCAAAAAAACGGCAAATCTAGCGAAATATAGCCTTGTGAGAGTCGAATCCTAAATGACCGCTTTTTCATTTCATTTGATGATTCTGGCATTATTTAAGGGTAATAATGATATAATTACCAGGAATTCTATTAATATGACAATAATTGCAGATAAAAGTGAGAATGAAGAGAATTTGGATATACATTTGATTTATTACTATTAGCACTATTAATATCATTAGTATTATTATATTATATTATTATTATTATTATTTAGTATTATTATTAGGATTATTATATATTATTATTTAATTTTACAAATATTATTACCTTAATTATTAGTATATGCCAAAAATAATTATAACGTATAATAACAATAATAATAATAATAAGTATAAACTTATAATAATACTAATTGTTATAATATTGTTCAATGAATATATATTGTTATTATTATCATTATTATTATTTACTGCGTATAGTATAAATTGTAAAAAATAAGGATCATTGCAGTAATAATTACAGTAATAACGATATTAATTAAAAGAATGATATAAATAAGATAATAAAACGCTTATTTTATTTATTATTATTGTTATTACTTATTATTCGAATTGTTATTAGTATAGATGTAAAAATATATATTATAACTGCAATAATTTCAATAATAATGATAATAATTGCAATAATGATAATAATAATTGCAATAATGATGATAATGATCAAGATAATGATGATAATGATGATGATAACGATAATAAGGATGATAATCATGATAATAATGATGATAATAACAGGAATTGTGTCCATATATAATAAAAAAAAAAGGTAAAAGAAAAAAAATCCCAAAAGTCGAAAGAGCGCCAAAATCTAGCGAAATATAGCCCTTTGAGAGTAGACTCCAAAATGACGTTTTTTCCATTAATTTGATGATTCTGGCAATTATTAGGGTAATAATGATAATAATTACCAGAATTCTATTAATCATGACAATAATGATGATAAAAGTGAGAATAAAGAGAATTTGGATAACATTTGATGATTATTACTATTATTACTATTATCATTATTATTATCATTATTATTATTGTTATTATTATTATTATTATTATTATTATTATTATTATTATTATTATTTTTATTATTATTATTGTTATTAATATTACTTTAATTATTAGTATTATTGCCAAAAAAATATATTATAACTGTAATAATAACAATAATAATAATAATAAGTATAATTATGATAATACTAATTGTTATAATATTGTTATTAATATTATTATTGTCATTATTATCATTATTATTATTTTTACTGGTAGTATAATTGTAAAAATAATTATTATAGCAGTAATAATTACAGTAATAACGATATTAATTGCAATAATGATGATGATAATTGCAATAATGATGATAATGATGATGATAATGATGATGATAACGATAATAATGATGATAATCATGATAATAATGATGATAATAACAGGAATTGTGTCCATATATAATAAAAAAAGGTAAAAGAAAAAAAATCCCAAAAGTTGAAAAAGCGGCAAAATCTAGCGAAATATAGTCTTTTGAGAGTAGACTCCAAAATGACGTTTTTTCCATTCATTTGATGATTCTGGCAATTATTAGGGTAATAATTATAATAATTACCATAATTCTATTAATCATGACAATAATGATGATAAAAGTGAGA
>NW_023645952.1:18075-36065 GCF_015228065.2 Penaeus monodon
AATTTTTTTTAATTTAAAAAATTTTTTTAAAATAAAATAATAAAAATTATTTTAAAAATTTTATAAATTGTTTTTAAAAAATTTTTTATTTATTATTTTTATTTTAAATTTTTTTACGGTAGTATAATTTTAAAAAATAATATTATAAAAGTAAATTTTCGTAAAAACGAAAAATTAAAAATAAAGATATAAAAATGTTATAAAGATTATTTGTTTTGATTATGTTATTTAATTTTTTTTTCTTAGTATAGATGTAAAAATATATTAAAAAAAATTGCAAAATAATAATAAATTGAAAAATGATAATAAAATTTAAAAAGATAAAATAATTGCAATAAGAAAATTATGAAAAAATATATGAAAATGGATGATAAAATAATAAAAGATTAAAATTTTTAATAAAAAAATTGTTCCTTTATAATAAAAAAAAAAAAAAAAAAAAAAAATCCCAAAAGTCGAAAAAGCGGAAAAAATAGCGAAATGCCTTTAAAAGACCCCAAAAGTTTTATCTTTGTTTTCAAAATTGGTAATTTAAAAAATTTAAAAAAAAATTTAAAAAAATAAATATTAAAATGAGAAAAAGGATTTAAAAAAAAAAAAAAAAAAAAAAAAAAAAAATTTTTAAATTTTTATTTTATATTATTATTTTATTTTTATATTATTATTATTTTAATATTATATTTTTAAAAAATATAAAAAATAAAAAAATAATAATTATTAAAATTATAAAAATTTTAATTTAAATTTAAAAAAAAAAATTATTGTTATTATACATTTTTAATTTTTTTGGGATAATTTAAAAAAAATTTTTAAATTAAATTTAATAAAAATTGAATAATAATTTAATTGAAAAATGATGAAAAAAATTTAAAAATAAGTTAATAAAGATAAAAAAATAATGATGATAATAAAGGAAAATTTTTTATATTAAAAAAAAAGGTAAAAGAAAAAAAATAAAGGAAAAAGGGCAAAAATTATTAAAAAAGTTTGAAAACCCCAAAAAGCGGGCCCTTTGTTTAAATTTTTAGGGTTTAAAAAGATAAAATTTTTCCGTTTTTTTCAAAATTGATGAAAATTTTGGAATAAAAAGGGAAATTTTATAAATTTTGATTTTTTTAAATTTTTTTTATTTTTAAAAAAATTTTTTTTTATTTTTATTATTAATTATTTTTACCTTTTTTTGTATTATTTGAAAAAAATATTATTGTAAAATTTTAAAAAAATAAAATAATAAAATTTAATAAAATAATTTTAAATTTTTATATATTTTTTAATTTTATTATTTTTATTTTTTGAATTAATTTAAAAAAAAAAAATTATAAAGTAAAAATTACAAAAAGATTATTAAATAATATGTAATTTAAAATAAAATTTTTTTTATAATTTTTTTAAAAATTTAGGGAAGAAAGAAAAAATTTTAATAAAAAATAATTAAAAAAATTTTTTTTAAAATTTAAAAAAAAAATTTAAAATGTATATAGAAAAAATAGAAAAAAAAAAATGAAAAGAAAATTTTAAAAATTGTTTTATAAAAAAAGGAAAAGAAAAAAATCCCAAAATAAAAAAAAAATTTTAAAATAAATTTTTTAATAATAAAATATTTTTATTAAATTTATATTAATTTTTTTGGGAAAATTTATTTAATTAGAATTTTATAACAAAAATTTAATTAAAAAAAAAAAAAATTTTAATTTAAAATTTAAAATATATTTATTTTATTATAAAAATTATTTTATTATTTTTATTTTATTTTTTTTTTATTATTATTTTATTTTTTGTTATTTTTAAATTTTAATTATTTTTAAAATTTTTATTTAGAAAAATAAATAAATAATTATTAAAAAAAAAATTTTAAAAAAAAATTTTAAAAAAATTTAAAACGTTATTATGTATTTTTTTATTTTATTTAAAGGATTTTTTTTAATTAAAAAATTTTTAAATAAAAAAAAATCCCAAAATTGAAAAATGAAAATGAAAAACAAAATTTAATGATAAATGAGTTTATTATGATAATAAAAAATTGTAAAATGATATAATAAAAGGATTTAAATAAAAAAAAAAAAAAAAAAAAATAAAAATGGAAAAAAAAAATTACCCTTTAACAAATCCAAAAAATTTTTTATTATTTATAAAATTTAAATTTTTGGGAAAATATAATAATTAAAATTTTTATTAAAAAAATAAATTTTTAAAATAGAAAAAAAAATTTTAAAAATTTTATTTAAAAAATTTTTATTTTTATATATTTTATATTTAAAATTATTATTTTATTATTATATTATTGTAAAAATAATTATTATAACAGTAATAATTACAGTAATAACGATATCAATTAAAATAATGATATAAATAATGATTATAAAGACGTTATTATTGTTATTATTATTGTTATTACGATTATTATTGTAGTTGTTATTAGTATAGATTTAAAATTATATATTATAACTGCAATAATTGCAATAATAATGATAATAATTGCAATAATGATGATAATAATGATGATAATGATGATAATGATGATGATAACGATAATAATGATGATAATCATTGATAATAAAGGATAATTACAGGAAAATTGTGTCCATATATATAATAAAAAAAAAGGTAAAAATAAAAAAAAAATCCCAAAAAGTCGAAAGAAAGGCCAAAATCTAGCGAAATATAGCCTTCTGAGAGTAGACTCCAAAATTGACGTTTTTTTTCCATTTCATTTGATGATTCTGGCAATAATTAGGGTAATAATGATAATAAATTACCAGAATTAGATAATCATGACCAATAATGATGGATAAAAGTGGAGAATAAAGAGAATTTGGATACACATTTGATGCTTATTTACTATTATTACTATATCATTAGTATTATCATTATTATTATTATATATTATATCATTATTATTATTATTATTATTATTATTATTATTATTATCGGTATTATTCATTACTTTTAATTATTAGTATTATGCCAAAAAATATATTAGAAAACTGTAATATATAACAATAATATAATAAGAATAAGAATTAATTATAATAATACTAATGTTATAATATTGTGTATTTTAATATTATTATTATTGTTTTATTTTATTATCATATTATTATTTTCACTGGTAGTCTAATGTAAAAAATAATTATTCATAATAGTAATGAATTACAGAAATAACGATATTAATAAAATAATGATATAAATAATAATTATAAAGTGACTTATTATGTTATTATTATTGTTATTACTATTATTAGTAGTTGGTATTAGTACTAGTATGTTAAAAATATATATTATAACTGCAATAATTGCAATAATAATGATAATAATGCAATAATGATGATAATAATTGCGAATAATGATGATACTGATGATGATAATGATGGGATAATGATGATGATAAACGATAAAATGATGATAATCATGATAATAATGATGATGAGATTACAGGAAAATTGTGTCCATATATAATTATTAAAAAAAGGTAAAATAAAAATAAAAAAAAATCCCAAAAGTCGAAAAGAAACGTGCAAAATCTAGAGCGAAAAATATACGGCCTTTCTGAGAGTATAGACTCTCTCAACAACAATGACTCGTTTTCATTCATTGGATGATTATGGCATTCATTAGGGAATAATGATAATAATTACCAGAAATACTATTAAGTCATGACCATAATGATGATAAAAGTGCGAATTAAAGAGAATTTGGATAACATTTGATGAGTATTACTATTATACTATTATCATATTGACATTATATTATTATTATATTTATTATAATTTATGATTATTATTATAATATTAATAATATTATTATTATTATTATTATCTTTATTAGCTTACTTTATTATAGTATTATTGCCAAAAAAAAACACATTATACGTCGTTGTAATAATAACAAATATAAGAATAAACTAAGTAGAATTATAATAAATACTAATTGTTATAATATTGTTATTAATATTATTTATTGTTATTATTATCATATTATTATTTTTACTGGTAGTATAATTGTAAAAACAAATAATTCACACTTATATACCAGTAAATGTATTACATAATGAACGATATTATTAAAAATAATGATATAAATAATAATTATAAAGACGTTCTTATTGTTATTATTAATTGTTATTACTCTTATTATTGTAGATGTTATTAGTACTAGATGTAAAAATTATATATTATAACTGCAAATACTTTCAATAATAATGAGATAATTGCAATAATGATGATATATACAACGGCAACATAACTGATGGATACATGATGCTATGATCTAAGGATGATAATGATGATGTTAGATATACGACTAATTAATAGATAGTGATAATTCATTGATAATAATGATGTAATAAACAGCATTGTGGTCCTATATAATAAAAAAAGGTAAAGAAAAAAAATCCCAAAAGTGAAAAAAGAGGCAAAAAATCTAGCGAAATATAGCCATGCATGAGAAGAACTCCAAAAATGACGTTTTTGCTTGATTTGATGATTCTGGCAAATTTTTCACGGGAAATAATAATAATAATTACCAGAATTCTATAATATGACCAATAATGAGATAAAAATGAGAATTAAAGAGAAATTTGGATAACATTTGATGATTATTACTAAGTAGTACTATTATCATTATTATTATCATATTATTATTATTATTACTTTATTATATTTATACTATTATTTATTATTATTATATATTATATTATTATTAGTATTATTATTATTATTATTATTATTATATTATTATTATTACTTTAATTATTTAGTATTTATTGCACCAAAAAAATATTATAACTGTAATAATAACAATAATAAAATATAATAGTGCAATAATTATAATAATTTTAAACTTTTAAAATTGTTATAATATTGTTATTAATATTATTATGTTATATTATCATTATTATTATTTTTACTGGTAGTATAAGTGTAAAAATAAATATTTATAGCAGAATAATTACAGTAATAACGAAATTTAATTAAAATCAATGATATAAATATGAATTATATACAGACGTATATTGTTATTATTATTGTTATTACTATATTATTGTAGTTGTTATTTAGTATAGATGTAAAAATTATATATTATAAACTGCAATAATTGCAATAATAATGATAATAATTGCAATAATGATGATAATAATTGACAATAATGATGATAATGATGATGATAATGATGATAATGATGATAATGCTGATGATAACGATAATAATGATGATAATCATGATAATAAATGATAATAATAACAGGGAATTGTTGGTCCATATATAATAAAAAAAAAGTAAAAAGAAAAAAAAAATCCCAAAAGCCGAAAAAGACGTAAATCTAGCGAAATATAGCCTTTTGAGAGAAGACCCAAAATGACGTTTTTTCCATTCATTTATGATTCTGTCAATCTTAGGGTAAAAATGCTAATGATTACCACAGAATTCAAGTTAATACAGACAATCAATGATGAGTATAAAAGTGGCGAGAATAAGGAGAATTTGGATAACATTTGATGAAATTATATTATATTATTACTGTTATTATTATATTTTCATTATTATTATTATTGTTATTTTTATTATTATTATTAATTTATTATTATTATTATTATGATTATTATTATTATTAATTAATTTTTATCATCAATTATTATTATTTATTCTTATTATTACTGTAATTAATAGTATTATTGACCGCAAAAAAAATATATTATAACGGTAATAATAACATAATAATAATAAAAATTATAATTATAATAATACTAATTGTATATATTGTTATTAATTATATGTATTGTTATTATTATCAGTATATTATTTTTACTCGTAGTATAATAGTAAAAATAATTATTCTATAACCGTAATAATCCAGTTAATAACGATTATTTATTAATTAAAATAATGATATAACATATATGATTATAAAGGACGTTATTATTGTATTATCTATTGTATTACTATATTATTGTAGTTGTTATTAGCATAGATGTAGAAAAAATATATAATATAACTGCCAAATTAATTGCAATAATAATGATAATATTGCAAATATATGATGATAATAATTGCAATAATGATGACAATGGATATGATGATAGTGAGATGATAACCGATAATAATGATGATATATCAAGACGATAATAATGATGATACTAACAGGAATGTTGTCCTATATAATAAAAAAAGGCTAAAAAAAAAAAATCCCCAAAAGTCGAAAAAAAAAGCCGGCAAAATCTAGCGAAATATAGCCTTTTGACGATTGTAGATTCCAAAATGACGTTTTTTTCCATCATTTGATGATTTCTGGCAATTATTTAGGATAAAATGATAATGATTACCAGAAGTCTATAATCATGACAATAATGATGATAAAAGTGAGAATAAAGAGAATTTGGATAACATTTGAGATTATTACTATTATTGTGTACTATTATCATTAGTATTATCATTATTATTATTATTGGTGTTCTTTTATTATTATGATTATTATTATTATTATTATTTATTATTATTATCTATTAGTAGTGATTATTATTATTATGTTTTATGTATTATTACTTAATTATTTAGTATATTGCAAAAAAGTAATTATAACTGTAATAATAACAAATAATCAATAAAATAATGTAGTAAGTAGAATAATACTATGGTGATAAGATTGTGATTAATATTATCTATTGTGATTATTATCATTATTATTATTTTTAATGTTAGTATAAATGTAAAAAATAATTAGTATAACAGTTAATTAATTACAGTTTAATAACGATATTAATAAAAGAATGTTCTAAATGAATGATTATCAAGACGTTGTATTTATTGTTATTATTATTGTATTACTAATCATTATTGTAGTAGTGTTGATTAGTTATAAATGTAAAAATATTTATTGATAACTGCAAAATGCAATAATAATGATAATAATTGCAATAATGAAGATAATAATTGCAATAAGAATGATTAATGATGCTGATAATGATGATATAATGATGATGATAAACGTAATAATAAAATGATGATAATCATGATAATAATGAGGATAAGTGTAACAGGAAGAGTGTACCCTATATGAAAAAAAAGGTAAAAGAAAAAAAAAAACCCAAAAGTCGAAAAAAAAAAGCGGCAAAATAGCGAAATATAGCCTTTTGAGAGTAGACTACACAAGACGTTTTTTTCATCCATTTGATGATTCTGGGCACATTATTAGGGGAAGAACTGATAATAATACCAGGAATTCTATTAGTCATATGTGACAATAATGATTGATAAATATGTGCAGATAAAGAACAACCATTTTGGATAAAATTTGCTGATATTACTATTATTATATTTCATTATTATCATTATTATTATTATTATTATTATTATTATTTAGTATATTATTATTATTATTATTATTATTTTATTATATTATTATTAAGTACTTTGTACGGAACTATTATTAGATTATGCCAAAAGATATAATTATAACTTTTAATAAGTAACTAATTAATAATAATTAAAAAGTATAATTTATTAATAATAATAACGGTTGTATAATATTGTTATTAATATTATTATTGTTTATTATTATTATCATTATTATTATTTTTACTGGTAGTTATAATTGTAAAAATAATTAATTTTCAGAACAGTAATAATTACAGAGTAATAACGATATAATTATATAATGATATAAATATATGATATTAAAGACGTATATTGTTATTATTAGTGTTATTACTATTAGATTGTAGTTGTTATTAGGATAGATGTAAAGATATTTATTATAACTTCAATACTTGCAATAATTAATCGATAATAATTGCAATCATGCTGATAATAATGCACATAATGATGATAAATGATGATGATAATGAGATAATGATGATCGATAAACGATAATAATGATGATATTGATTGATAATAATGATGATAATAACGGAATGTGATACCTATATAATAAAAGGTTTAAAAGAAAAAAAATCCCGAAAGCTCGAAAAAGCTGGAGCACAATTCTAGCGAAAATATAGCCTTTGAGAGCAGACTCCAAAATGACGTTTTTCATTCATTTGATGATTCTGGCAATTATTCGCGGCTAATAGAGATAATAATTACCAGAAGAATTCTGATTAATCACGACAATAATGTAGATAAAAAGTGAGAAATAAAGAGAATTTGGATAACATTTGATGATTATTACTAGTATTGATATATCATTATTATGATCATTATTATTATTATTATTATTAATATTACTGTTATTAGTAGTATTTATATTATTATTATTATTGTTATTATTGTCTATATGATTACTTTACATTAGTTAAGTATTATTGCCAAAAAAATATATGATAAACTTGTTAATAATAACAATAATAATAATAATAAGTATAATATTAATAATACTATTGTTATAATCATTTGTTATAATTATATCTATTGTTATTATTATCATTATTACTAGTTTTATGTGTACGGTATAATGTGGTAAAAATAATTATAGTAACAGTAATAATCTACAGTAATAACGATATTAATTAAAATAATGATATAAAGTAATGATTACAACAACATATCCCAAAGACGTTATTAATTGTTATATGGGTATTATTGTATTGTCATATTATTTATATGCTGAGCGGGGTTAGTAGTTATAGATAGAGGATTAAAACGAGATATTAAACTGCAATAATTGCAATAATAATGATAAGAATATCAATAAGGATGATAATAACTGCTAAAATAATGAATGAGATATGATGTGAGTTCTGATAAGTGATGCATCTGAGTCATTCTTAAGCCGTAACCCCCGAACCTCCTAATCAGTGCGTATGATGATAACGAAATAACTGATGATAATCATGACAATAATGATGATAATAACAGGGAATTCGTGTCCATATTATAATAAAAAAAGGGTAAAAGAAAAAAAATCCCAAAAAGTCGAAAAAGCGGGCAAAATCTAGCGTAATTATAGCCTTTTGAGAGTTAGGACTCTAAATGACTCCCAAACAACGCCCGTTTTTTCACATCTAGTACATTTGTGATTCTGGCAATTAATAGTGAAATAATGATAGTATTAAATCACCAGCAATATCTATTATCATCGAAATAATGATGATAAAGTTGAGAATAAAGAGAATTTTGGATAACATTTGAGTGATTATTACTATTAATTTACTATCTTCATATTATTATCATTATTAGTATTTATTTAACTATGTATTCTTAATATTATGATTTATTATTATTTATATTATTATCATTATTTATTATTATTATTATTTTTTTTATTATTTAATTTATACTTTAATTATTGGTATTTATTGCCAAAAAAGATATTATACACTGTAATAACAACAATAATAATACTATAAAGGTATAATTGTATATTACATACTAAGCGTTTATTAATATTGTATATTAAAATTAATTATATGTTTATTATCTATCATTATGTATTTATTTTTACTGGTAGTATAATTGTTAAAAAATAATTATATATAGCGAGTAGTAATAAATTAAAGATAATAACGATTATTAATTAAAATAAATGAATATAAAATAATGATTATAAAGACGGATATTATTGTTATTTATTATTCATTAGCTATTACTCGATTATTCCCGGATGTATTTTGTAGTTGTTATTCAGTTATAGATGTAAAAATATTATTATTAAACTGCAATTAATATGCAAAAATTATTCGTAAGGATAACTAATTGCCAATAATGATGATTAATTAAGTTGCTAATAATGATGACTAATAATTGCAATAATGATGATAATGAGATGAAATGATGGATAATGATGATAATGATGATGTGATAACGATAATAATGATGATAATCATGATAATAATGATAATTACTAAAAGGAATTGTGTCCATATGTAATAAAAAAAAGTAAAGAAAAAAAATCCCAAAAGTCGAAAAAGTATCGTAAAATCTCTCTAGCGACAATATAGCTTTTGAGTAGTAGACTGACCAACCACGTGCCGGGCTTTTTTATCCATTCATTTGATGATGATTCCTATGAATAATCTTAGGGTAATAATGATAATGAGTACCAGGAATTTCATTAAATCATGACAATATGATGATTAAAGTGAGAATTAAAGAGAATTGGGATAACATTTGATGATTATTACTATCGTAGTACATTATTATGAGCATTATTATTCTCATTATATCATTATTATGATTATTATTATTAGTTATTATTATCTATTATTATTCTTATATTATTATTATTATTATTATTATTATTACTTATATTATTAGTATTATTGCCACGAAAAAATAGTATCTATAACCTGTAAATAATAACAATAATTAATAATAAGAAGTAAATGATAAGAATACTAATTGGTTATAATATTGTTAATTAACTATTATTATTGTTATTACTATACTTATTATTATTCTTACTGGTATGATATAATTGTAAAAAATATTATATAACAGTAAGATAATTACAGTAATAACAATTATAATTAAAATTAATGATATTAAATTAATGATTATTAAAGGACGTTGATTATTGTTATTATATGTTATTACTATTATTATTTGTTGTTGTTAGTAGTATAGATGTGTAAAAATTAAGTTATAACTTGCAATAATTGCAATAATAATGATATAATAATTGCAATAATGATGATACTAATTGCAATAAGATGATAATGATGATGATAATGATGATAACTGATGATGATAACGATAATAATGATGATAATCATGATAATATGAGGATAATAACAGGAATTGTGCTCCATATATAATAAAAAAGGTAAAAAACAAAAAAACTCCCATAAGTCGAAAAAAGCACGGCAAAAATTCTAGCGAAAATATAGCCTTTTGAAGAAGTAGACTGTCAACAATGACGTTTTTTCCATTCATTTGATGATTTGGCAATGATTAGTGGTAATAATGATAATTAATACCAGAATTCTATTAATCATGACAATAAGATGATAAAAGTGAGAATAAAGTAAAGAGAATTGGATAAACATTTGATATGATATTAATCATGATTACTATTATCATATTATTATCATCATTATTAGTTATTATATTATTATTATTATTATTATTTATTATTAGTATTAGATCTATTATATTATTTAGTTACTTTAATTATTTAGTATTATTACCCAAAAAATAATATAAACTGTATAATAAACATAATAATAATAATAAGTTTTAATTATAATAGTACTAAATGTATAATATTGTTCTTAAATATTTTATTGTTATTATTATCATTATTAAATTTTTACGGTAGTATAATTGTAAAAATAATTATTATAACAGTACATAATGTACAGTAATACCGATATTAATTAAAAAAATGATATAAATATATGATTTAAGACGTAATTGTTATTATTTTGTTATTACTAATATTGGACAGTTTGCTCCCAATTCAGTATAGAAGTAAAAATTATATATTTATAAACTGCAATAATTGCAATAATAATGATAATATTGCAATAAATAAATGATAATAATTCGCAATAATTGAGATAATGATGATGATAATGATGATTAATGATGATGGTAACGATACATAATGATTGATAATCCATGATAATAATGATAATAATAATAATAACAGGATTTGTGTCCATATATAATAAAAAAAAAAGGTAAAAGAACAAAAAAATCCCAAAAGTCGAAAAAAAGCGGCAAAATCTATGAAACATTAGCCTTTTGAGAGTTTTTAGACTCCAAAATGACGTTTTTTTTTCCATTTCATTTGATGATTCTGGCAATTATTAGGGTAATAATGATAATAACTACCAGAATTCTATAATCATGACAATAATGATGAAAAAGTGAGAATAAGGAGACATGTGGATAAACATTTGATGGATTATTACTATTATTACTATTATCATTTATTATTATCATTTATTATTATTATTATTATCATTTATATATTTATTATTATTTATTATTATTATTATTATTAATATCATTACTTAATCATTAGTCACATTTATTGCCCAAAAAATACTATTATAACTGTAATAATAACGAAAATAATAATAATAAGTATAATTATCAATAATATTAATTTGTTAAGTAATATTGTTATTAATATTATCATTTGTTATTAATTATCATGAATTATTATGTGTTTAACTTAGGTAGTATTAATTGTTAATAAGAAATTATTTATAACAGTATAAAATTTACAGTAAAAAAAAAGCGATATTAATTAAAATAATATTAAATAACGATTATAAAGACGTTATTATTGTTATTATTATTGTCTCTTACATATATTACTGTAGTTCTTATTAGCTTATTAGATGTTACAAATTATTAATATTATAACTGTCAATATTGCAAAGATAATGATAATAATTGCAATAATGGTGATAATATTACAAATAATGTCTGATAATGATGATGATTAATGTGATAAATAATGATATTCGATATAATGGTGATAATTTCATGATAAATAAACGATGATAATAACAGGAATGTATGTTCCATATATAATAAAAAAAGGTCAAAGAAAAAAAAATCAGAAAAGTCGAAAAAAAGCGGCAAAATCTAGTGAAATATAGCTTTGGAGAGTCGACTACAAAATGACGTTTTTTTTTTTTTCCATTCATTTGACGATTTCTGGCAATATTAGGGTAATAATGATAATAATTACAAGAATTCTATAATCATGATAATAATGTATGATAAAAAGTGAGAGGAATAAACGGAGAATATTTGGAATACACATTTTGATGAATATTATACTATTTTACTCCTATATTGTATATTATTCATTTGATCATTATTACGGCTCTTATGTATATTATTGTACATATATTATTATTCGGTATATTTTTTATTTTAACAATTAAATTATTATACCTATATATTTATTCTTATTATATTGGACTTTAAATCATTTAGTATGTATGCCCAGAAAATATTACATTTATAAACGGATATATAAACTACACAATCAATAAATAATAAAAAAGTATAATTATAAGATAATACTAATTGTTATAAATAATTGATTATTAATATATTTGTTATTATTTTATCATTATTATTATTTTTACTGGTAGTATAATTGTAAAAATATTATCTATAAACAGTAATAATTACAGTAATAACGATATGTAATTAAAATAATCATATTAATAATGATTATAAAGAAGGATTATTGGTGATTATTATTGTTATTTATAATTATTATTGTAGTTTTGCTATTAGTAAGATGTATAAAAATATATTTATAACTGCAATAATTGCAATAATAATGATAATAAATTGCAATAACGATGATAATAATTGCCAATAATGATGACTAATGAGATCGATAATGATTCGATTAATGATGTAATGATGATGATAAACGATAATAATGATGATAATCATGATAATAATTGATGATTAATAAACAGGAATGTGTCATATATAATAAAAAAAGGGTAAAGAAAAATAGATTCCAAACGTGTCGAAAAAGCGGCAAAATCTAGCGCAAAATATAACCTTATGAGAGTAGGATCTCCAAATGACGTTTTTTTCCATTTCAATTTGATGATTTGGGCAATTATACCTAGGGTAATAATGATAATATTACCAGAATTCTATTAATCATGGACATAATGATGATAAAAGTGAGACTACAGAGAATTTGAGAGTAACATTTGATATTATTACTATTATTACTATTATCATTATTATGATCACATTATTATTATATGATTATTAGGATATTAATTATCTATTATTATTATTTATTATTATTATTATGATTATGTCTTATTAGTAATCAGTTATTTATGTCATTATTTATATATCTATGGTATTATTATATTATTACACTTGAATTATTACTTCAATTATTAGGATTATTGCCACAAAAAATCACCATTATAACTGTAATAATAACAATAATAATAATCATAAGTATAATTATAATAATACTAATTATTATAATATTGTTATTAATACTTAATTATTGTTTATTATTATGTCATTATTATTATTATTCTTTACTGGTAAGTTATAATTGTAAAAATAAATTCAGCTATAACAGTAATAATTACAGAGTACTAACGATATTTATTAAAAAATAATGATATAAATATATGATTATAAGACGTTATTTCATTGGTATTAATATTGATTATTACTATTGCTTATTGTAGTTGCTATTAGTATAGATGTAAATAAGAATATTATTATAACTGCCAATAATGGCAAATACATAATGTAATAATTGCAATACAACGATGATAATAATTGCAATAAGATGATAATGAGATGATAATATGATGATAATGTGATAATGATGTGATAACGATAATAAATGATGATGAATCATGATAATAATGATGATAATAACAGGAATTCGTGTCAATATAATAAAAAAAGGTAAAAAGAAAAAAATTCCAAAAGTCCGAAAAAGCGGCAAAATCTAGCGAAATATAGCCTTATGAGAGTAGACTCCCAAAATGACGTTTTTTCCAGTATTTGATGATTCTTGGCAATTATCTAGGGTTAATAATGATGAAAAATTACCAGAATTCTATTAATAATGACAATAATGAATGATAAAGTGAGAAATAAAAAAAAAAAAAAAAGAGAATTTGGATAACATTTGCAGATTTTACCATTATACTATGTCCATTATTATTAGTCATTATAATTATTATTTTATTATTAATTATTAGTATTATTATTATAATTATATTATTATTATGAGTATTATTAAATTATTATTATTACATTAATTATTACTTTAATTACTACTATTATTCCAAAAAAATATATTTATAACGGTAATAATAACCAATACATAATAATAAATAAGTATAATTATTAATAATACTAAGAATGTATTATAAATATTGTTATTAATATGATTATTGTATTATATCATTATTATTATTTTGACTGGTAGTATAATTGTAAAAATAAATTTATTATAACACAGTAATAATTACAGTAATAAACGATATTAATTAAAATAAATATAAATACTGATTATAAAGACGTATTATTTGGTTAATATATTGTTTATTACCTATTATTATTGTAGGTGTTATTAGTTAAGGATGTAAAAATATATATTATAACTGCAATATTGCAATAATAATGATAATTAATTTCAATAATGATGATAAGAATTCGCAATAATGATGATAATGAGATAATGATGATAATGATGACGATGATAAACAGATACACCCCACCAAATGCATCGATAACCTCACGCCACCCCCTACCACATAATGATGATAATAACAGGAATTGTGTCCATATATAATAAAAAAGGCAAAAGAACAAAAAATCCCAAGAGTGAAAAAGTGTCCACACACCAAAAGTCTAGCACGAAAATAAGCCTTTTGAGAGTAGACTCCAAAAAATTGACGTTTTTTTCTTTCATTGAGATTTTCTGGCAATTATTAGGGTAATAATGATAAAATTACCAGATTCTATTAATCATGCCCCACAACTAATGATGCATTAAAAGTGAGAATAAAGAGAATTTGGATAACATTTGATGAATATTACTATTATTACTATTATTCATTATTATTTATCATTATTATTTCTATCATTATTATTATATATTATTATTCTTATCATTATTAGTATTATATTATTATGATTATTTATTATTATTATTATTAATTATTAGTATTATTGCCAAAAAAATATATTATAACTGTAATAATAACAATAATAAGATAATAAGTATAATTATAATAATACTAATTCTTATAAATATTGTTTATTAATATTATTATGTTATTATTATCATATTATATTTTTACTGGTAAGTATAATTGTAAAAATAATATTATAACAGTTAATAATTACAGTAATAACGATATTAATTAAAGTAATGATATAAATAAGATATAAAGATCGTTATTATTGTTTATTATTATTGTTATTACTATTCTATGTAGTAGTTGTTATTTAGTATCAGAGGTGTAATAAAATATATAATCATAACTGTTAATAATTGCAATAATAATGATAATACATATTGCAATAATGATGATAATAAATTGCAATAAATGATGACTAAATGATGAGATGTAATGATGATGATAACGATCTAATGATGAAATCTATGAAGAATAAGGATGATAATAACAGGAAGTGTGGTCCATATATAATTAAGTAAAAAGGGTTAAAAGAAAAAAATACCAAAAAATGTCGAAAAAGCGGGCAAAATCTGAGCGAAATATAGCCTTTTGAGAGTAGGACTCGCAAGAATGACGTTTTTTCCATCATTTGCAGGATTTGGGAAATTCTATGAGGTTAATAATGATAATAATTACCAGATTCTATTAATCATGACAATAATGATGATAAAAGTGAGAATAAAGAGATTTTGGATAACATTTTATGATTATTACTTTTTATTACTATATCATATATTATCATTATCATTATTATATTTAATTATTATTATTTTTATTATTATTATATTATTTATATTATTATTACTTAATTATTAGTATTATTGCCAAAAAATATATTATAAATGTAATAATAACATTTAATAATAATAATAAGTATAATTATAATAATACTAATTGTTTAATATTGTTATTAAATTTTTATTATTTATTATTATTAAATTATCAATTTTTTATTTTACTGGTAGTATAATTGTAAAAAATAATTATTTTAACAGTAATAATTTTCAGTAATACGATATTAATTAAAATAATGATATAAATAATGATTATAAAGACGTTTATTATTGTTATTTATTGGGTATTACTATTATTATTGTAGTTGTTATTAGTATAGATGTAAAAATATATATTATAACTGCAATAATTGCAAAATAATGATAACAATTGCAATAATTGATAATAATTGCAATAATGATGATATTGATGATGATATATGATATATTATTATATAATATAATATGATATATATATTATATGATTATAACAGGATTTTGTTCATATATATAAAAGGAAAAAAAAAATCACCAAAAAAAAAAAGTGCAAAATCTAGCGAAATATAGCCTTTGAGAGTATATCAAAAAGTTTTTTCCTCTTTGATGATTCTGGCAATTTATTGGTAATAAAATAATATATACAGAATATTAAAATGACTAATTAAAATAGATGATAAATGAGAATAAAGAGAATTTGATAACATTTTGATGATTATTACTATATTATTTATTTTATTAGTATATATTAAAATATTATTATTATTATAATTACAATTATATTATAATATTTATTATTATTATTATTATTATTATTAGTATACTTAATATTAGTATTATTGCAAAAATATCTATTATAAATGTAATAACAAAATTAATAAAAATAAAATTAAAATAATAATTTTAATATTGTTATAATTATCATTGTCATATTATCATTATTATTACTTTTACTGGTAGTATATTGTAAAAATATTTATATCTAGTAATAATTAAAGTTAGGATATTATTAAAATAATGAAATTATAATTATAAAGATTATTATTGTTATTATTATTGTTATACTATATTATTTAGTTGTTATTAGTAAGATTAAAAATTATATTATTATGCAATTAATTCAATAATATGATATAATTGCAATAATGATGATAATGATGTACAATGATTTTGAATGATGATATAACGTAATAATGATGATAAACATGATAAATGTGATAATAACGGAATTTTTGTCCCTATATAATAAAAAAAGGGAAAAGAAAAAAAACCCAAAGCGAAAAAGCGGCAAAATCTAGCGAATTAGCCTTTGAAGTAGACACAAAATACGATTTTTCCATTATTTTATGATTCTGGCAATTATTAGGTAATATTTATAAAAAATTTCCAGAATTCTATTAAACATGACAATAAAGAGATAAATGAGAAAAAAAGAGAATTTGGGTAACATTTTGGGTGAATTATTACTATTATTATTTTTAAATTATACATTATTATTATTATTTTTAAAAATTTTTTTTATTTTTATTATTATTTATTATTATTATTATTTTATTATTAATTATTAT
>NW_023645953.1:0-2500 GCF_015228065.2 Penaeus monodon
TCGTAATTACAGTAATTATTTCTGTTATAATAATTATTTTTGGCAATTATACTACTAGTAAAATGATAATAATGATAATAATAAAAAATAATAAATTATAACGATATATACGACTATTAACATTATTATTATACTTAATATTATATTATTATTGTTATTATTACAGTTATAATATATGTTTTTGCAATAATACTAATAAAAAAAGTAATAATAATAATAATAGTAATAATAATGATAATAATAATAATAATAATAATAATAATAATAATAATAATAATAATGATAATAATAATAATAATAACAATAATAATAACAATAATGATAATATTGATAATATTAATAATTATCAAATGTTATCAAAATTCTCTTTATTCTCACTTTTATCCTCATTACTGTCATGATTAATACGATTTTGGTAATTATTATCATTATTACCCTAATAATTGCCAAAATCATCAGAGAAATCGAAAAAACGGCATTTTAGAGTATACTCTCAAAAATTCCTAGATTTTGCCGCTTTTTCGACTTTTCGGAAATATTTTCTTTTACCTTTTTTATTATAAATGGAGACAATTCCTGTTATTATCATAATTATTATCATGATTATCATCAATATTATCATTATCATCATCATCATCATCATTATCATCATTATCATCATCATTATCATCATTATTGCAATTATTATCATCATTATTGCAATTATTGCAGTTATAATATATAATTTTTGCAACTACACTAATAACAACAACAATAATAATGGAAATAACAATAATAATAACAATAATAACGATATTATAATAATTATTTATATCATTATTTTAATTAATATCGTAATTACAGTAATTATTACTGTTATAATAATTATTTTTCCAATTATACTACTAGTAAAAATGATAATAATGATAATAATAACAATAATAATATTAATAACGATATTATAACGACTATTAACATTATTATTATTATTATTACTTATTATTATTATTATTATGATTGTTATTATTTCAGTTATAATATATGTTTTGGCAATAATACTAATAAAAAAAAATAATAATAATAATAATAATAATATAATAATAGTGATAATATAATAATAAAAATAATAGTAATAAATAATAATAATATAATAATAATAATAATAATAATAAATATAACAATAATAATAACAATAAGAATAATAAGAAGAACTACAAATAATAAAAATAAAATAATAATAATAATAATTATTATTATTATTATAATAGTAATAATAATAATTATTATTATTATTTTCATGATTAATACTATTTTGGTAATTATTATCATTATTACCTTAATAATTGCCAAAATCATCAGAGAAATCGAAAAAACGTCATTTTGGAGTCCACTCTCAAAAGGCTATATTTCACTAGATTTTGCCACTTTTTCGACTATTGGGAATTATTTTCTTTTACCTTTTTTATTATAAATGGAGACAATTCCTATTATTATCATCACTATTATCATGATTGTCATCAATATTATCATTATCATCATCATTATCATCTTTATCATCATCATTATCATCATTATTGCAATTATTATCATCATTATTGCAATTATTATCATTATTACAGTAATTATTACTGTTATAATAATTATCTTTGCAATTATACTACTAGTAAAAATGATAATAATGATAATAATAACAATAATAATATTAATAATAATAATAATAATAATAATAATAATAATAATAATAATAATAATAATAAATATTAGTAATAATAATAATAATAATGATAATATTGATAATATTAATAATCATCAAATGTTATCAAAATTTTCTTTATTCTCACTTTTATCCTCATTATTGTCATGATTAATACGATTTTGGTAATCATTATTATTATTACCCTATTAATTGCCAAAATCATCAGAGAAATTGAAAAAACGTCATTTTGAAGTATATTCTCAAAAGATTATATTTCGCTAGATTTTGCATCTTTCTGGACTTTTGGGAATTATTTTCTTTTACCTTTTTTTATTATAAATGGAGGCAATTCCTGTTATTATAATCATTATTATCATGATTATCATCAATATTATCCTTATCATCATCATTATCATCATTATCATCATTATCATCATCATTATCATCATTATTGCAATTATTATCATCATTATTGCAATTATTGCAGTTATAATATATAATTTTGCAACTATACTAATAACAACAACAATAATAATAGAAATAACAATAATACTAATAAAAAAAGTAATAATAAAAATAATAATAATAATAATGTTAATAATAATAATAATAATAATAATAATAATAATAATAATAATAATATAATAATAATAATAATAATAATAATAATAATAATAATAACAATAATAATGATTATTATTATTATTATTATTATAATAGTAATAATAATAATATTAATAATAATAATAATAGTAATACTACTACTACTACTACTACTACTACTACTACTACTACTACTACTAATAATAATAATAATAATAATAA
>NW_023645953.1:5000-7875 GCF_015228065.2 Penaeus monodon
CATCAGATGTTATCAAAATTCTCTTTATTCTTACTTTTATCTCATTATTGTCATGTTAATACGATTTTGGTAATTATACGTTATTACCCTAATAATTCCCAAAAATCATCAGAGAAATAAAAAAAAAACGTCATTTTGGAGTATACTCTCAAAAGGCTATATTGCGCTAGATTTTGCAGCTTTTCCGACATTTGGGAATTATTTTCTTTTACCTTTTTTATTATAAATGGAGACAATTCCTGTTATTTTCATCGTTATTATCATGATTATCACAATATTATCATTATCATCATCATTATCATCATTATTATCATTATCATCATCATTATCATCATTATTGCAATTATTATCATCATTATTGCAATTATTGTCATTATTCTTTCAATTATTGCAGTTATAAATATAATTTGCACATACTAATAACAACAACAATACATAATAGAATAACAAATAATAACAATAATAACGATATTATAATAATTATTTATATCAATATTTAATTAATATCATAATTAGTTATTTTTACTGTTATAAAATTATTTTTGCAATTTACTACTAGTAAAATGATAATAAAGATAATAATAACAATAATAATTTTAAATAACGATATTATAACGACTATTAACATTATTATTATACATATTTTTATATTATTATGTTATTATTACAGTTATAATATATGTTTGGAAATAATACTAATAAAAAAGTAATAATAATAATAATATAAAAATTTAATAATAATAATAATATGATAAAATAATAAAATAAGATAATGATAATAATAATAATAATAATAAATAATAATATAATAATAATAATATATTATTATTATTATATTATTATATTATTATAATTTCTTTATTTTTAATTATTATATATTATATTATATTATTATTTTTAAATTATTTATTTATTACTTTTTTATTAGTATTTTTTCCAAAACATATATTATAACTGAAATAATAACAATAATAATAATAATAATATGTATAATAATAATGTTAATAATCGTTATAATATCTTTATTAATATTATTATTGTATTATATCTTTATTATCATTTTTACTAGTAGTATAATTGCAAAAATAATTTTAAACAGAAATAATAACTAATTATGAATTTAAATTTAAAAAATTGATATAAATATTTTTATAATATCGTTATTATTTTATTATTATTGTTATTTCTATTTATTGTTGTTGTTATTAGTATAGTTGCAAAATTTTATTTATAACTGCAATAATTGAAAGAATAATGACAAATAATGCAATAAAGATGATAATAATTGCAAAAATCATGAAAAGGATGATGATAATGATAATATGATGATAATGATGATGATAATGATAAAATTCATAATAATCATGATAAAACGATAAAATAACAGGAATTGTCTCCATTTATAAAAAAAAAGGGAAAAAAAAATAATTCCCAAATGTCGGAAAGCTGCAAAATCTAGCGCAATATAGCCTTTTGAGAGTATAAATCCAAAATGACGTTTTTTTTTTTCTCTGATGATTTTGGCAAATTTTTAGGGTAATAACGATAATAATTACCAAATCGTATTAATCATGACAATAATGAGGATAAAAGTAAGAATAAAGAGAATTTTGAACATCTGATGATTATTAAAATTATAAATATTTCATTATTTTTATTATTATACTATTATATTATTTTTTTTATATTATTATTATTATTTTTATTATTATATTATTATATCATTTTTTTATTATTAGTTTATAATTATTATTATTATATTATTTATATATTATTATTATTTTATTATTATTATTATTATTTTTATTTTTAAATTTTTATTAGTATATTGCAAAACATATATTATAACGTAATAATAACAATAACAATAATAATAATAATAAGATAATAATAATGTTAAAAGTCGTTATAATATCGTTATTAATTATTATTGTATTATTTTCATTTTTATCATTTTAATAGTAGTATAATTGCAAAAAAAATTATTATAACAGTAATAATTTTGTTTAATTACGATATTAATTAAAATAATGATATAATAATTTTTATAAATGTTATTATTTTTATATTATTTTATTCTTTATTATTGTTTGTATTAGTTAGTTTAAAATTATATTATAACTGCAATTTAAATTTCAATATAATGATTTAAAAAGGCAATAATGATAATATTGCATATGATGGTAATGATGATGATAATGATGATAATGATGATAATGATGATAATGAGATAATGATGATGATAAAGATAAATTTGATGATAATCATGATAATAATGATGATAATAACAGGGAATGTCTCCATTTATAATAAAACAGGTAAAGAAAATAATTCCCAAAAGTCGAAAAAGCGGCATAATCTAGGAAAAAAAGCTTTGAGAGTATACTCCCAAATGACGTTTTTCGATTCTCTGATGATTTTCGCAATTATTAGGGTAATAGATAATAAATTTCCAAAATCGTATTAATCATGAAAATAATGAGGATAAAAGTGAGAATAAAGAGAATTTGAAACATTTGATGATTGTTAATATTATGAATTATTATTATTATTATTTTTTTACTATTATCGTTATTCTTATTATTATTATTATTATTATTTTATTATTATTATTTTTATTATTATATTATTTTATTATTATTATCATTATTATTTTTATTATTTTTATTATTTCTTTTTTTATAGATATTGTTATTTCATTATTATTTTTGTTTTTATATTAGTTGCAAAATTATATATTATAACTGGAATAATTGCAAAAATAATGATAAAATATAAATAATGATGATAATAATTGCAAAATGATGATAATGATGATAATGATGATAAAGATGATGATAATGATAAATTGATGATAATCATGATAAAAAAAATT
>NW_023645954.1:0-2500 GCF_015228065.2 Penaeus monodon
ATGATAATAATAACAATAATAATATTAATAGCGATATTATAACGACTATTAACATTATTATTATACTTATTATTATTATTATTATTGTTATTATTACAGTTATAATATATATTTTGGCAATAATACTAATAAAAAAAGAAATAATAATAATAATAATAATAATGATAATAATAATAATAATAATAATAATAATAATAATAATAACAATAATAATAATAATAATAATAATAATAATAATAATAATAAAATAGTAATAATAATAATAATAATAATAATGATAATATTGATAATATTAATAATCATCAAATGTTATCAAAATTCTCTTTATTCTCACCTTTATCCTCATTATTGTCATGATTAATACGATTTTGGATATTATTATCATTATTACCCTAATAATTGCCAAAATCAACAGAGAAATCGAAAAAACGTGATTTTGGAGTATACTCTCAAAAGGCTATATTTCGCTAGATTTTGCCGCTCTTTCGACTTTTCGGAATTATTTTCTTTTACCTTTTTTTAAAATTATAAATGGAGACAATTCCAGTTATTATCATCATTATTATAATAGTTATCATCAATATTATTATTATCATCATCATTATCATCATTATCATCATTATCATCATCATTATCATCATTATTGCAATTATTATCATCATTATTGCAATTATTATCATTATTATTGCAATTATTGCAGTTGTAATATATAATTTTGCAACTATACTAATAACAACAACAATAATAATAGAAATAACAATAATAATAACAATAATAACGATATTATAATAATTATTTATATCATTATTTTAATTAATATCGGAATTACAGTAATTATTACTGTTATAATAATTATTTTTGCAATTATAGTACTAGTAAAAATGATAATAATGATAATAATAACAATAATAATATTAATAACGATATTATAACGACTATCAACATTATTATTATACTTATTATTATGATTATAGTTGTTATTATTACAGTTATAATATATGTTTTGGCAATAATACTAATAAAAAAAGAAATAATAATAATAATAATAATAATAAATAATAATAACAATAATAATAATAATAATAATAATAATAATAATAATAATAGTAAATAATAAATAAATAAATAATAATAATCATAATAATAATAATAATAATAATAATAATAATAATAATAATAATAATAATATAATAATAATATATAATTATAATAATATAATAATAGTAATAATATAATAATAATGATAATATTGATATAATAATCATCAATGTTATCAAAATTCTCTTTATTCTCACTTTTATCCTTTTATTGTCATGATTAATACGATTTTATTAATTATTATCATTATTACCCTAATAATTGCCAAAATCATCAGAGAATCGAAAAAACGTCATTTGGAGTATACTCTCAGAAGGCTATATTTTCGCTAGATTTTTGCCTTTTTCGACTTTTGTGAATTATTTTCTTTTACCTTTTTTTATTATAAATGGAGACAATTCCTGTTATTATCATCATTATTATCATGATTATCATAAATATTATAATATCATCATCATTATCATCATTATCATCATCATTATCATCATTATTGCAATTATTATCATCATTATTGCAATTATTATCATTATTATTGCAATTATTGCAGTTATAATATATAATTTTGCAATAATACTACTAGTAAAAATGATAATAATGATAATAATAACAATAAAATATTAATAACGATATTATAACGACTATCAATTATTATTATACTTATTATTATTATTATTGTTATTATTACAGTTATAATATATGTTTTGGCAATAATACTAATAAAAAAAGTAATAATAATAATAATAATAATAATAATAATAATAATGATAATAATAATAATAATAATAATAATAATAATAATAATATAATAATAATAATAATAATAATAATAATAATAATAATAATAATAGTAATAATAATAATAATAATGATAATATTGATAATATTAATAATCATCAAATGTTATTTAAAATTCTCTTTATTCTCACTTTTATTCTCATTATTGTCATGATTAACACGATTTTGGTAATTATTATCATTATTACCCTAATAATTGCCAAAATCATCATTATTATTGCAATTATTGCAGTTATAATATATAATTTTAAATCAATAATAATAACAATAATAACCATATTATAATAATTATTTATATCACTATATTAATTAATATCGTAATTACAGTAATTATTACTGTTATAATAATTATTTTTGCAATTATACTACTAGTAAAAATGATAATAATGATAATAATAACATTAATCATATTAATAACGATATTATAACGACTATTAACATTATTATTACACTTATTATTATTATTATTATTGTTATTATTACAGTTATATATATTTTTGGCAATAATACTAATAAAAAAAGTAATAATAATATAATAATAATAAGATATATAATAATAATAATAATAATAATAATAATAATAATAATAATATATAATAATAATAAT
>NW_023645955.1:0-7874 GCF_015228065.2 Penaeus monodon
AGTTATTCCTTGGGTTTTTAGCAATATTCCACAACAATTCTTATCAAATGACAAGGCAACATCACAAAGTATTTTTAATGGGTCTACAAAATTATCACATACACAAATTTCCCAAAGGTACAAATCCTTTTCACACTGTGGTAGCATCTCCCTAGTACTTGAATGAGGGGATAAAACAAGCAAATAATCTGAGTATATCCATTTATATATGTTTTGGGCTAAAAAAGGGAGGAAAAAGCGGATGGGTCAGTGGCATGAAAACCCAAATCCATATTTTGTGTGTTTCATGTTTTTGCGTGCAAATGTGATAGCTGCAACATATGCACATATTTTTTTCTAATGTTTGAGCTAATTTCATGAGAACTGCCATAATAACTAGTCTTTGAAAAGTAATGCAAAACAAAACACCATGAACCTGTAAGCTACCTTGTTTAGGGCGTCATGTATTATTAAGTTTGAAGGGGTTTTTTTTGTTCTGACTGGTAGCGAGTGACAATAGCTAGATGAAAACAAACTGACCTAACATACATACTGCAATCAAAGGATGGACCCCAAAATTGAGCATACATAACCTTATAAAAGCTTTCTTCTACCAGAGCAGCTGACTTTTCAAACTCCTCAATCAAACTCTCAAAAAGAAATAATGGGAATGGAGGGAGGAAAGGGAAAAATGAGAAAGGGAGGATATGAATAAAAATAAAAAATGTACAAAAGTGACTTTACACCTTAGATATTCATTATTTTGCGAAAATTTTTGTTTTTGCAAATAAAGTATAAAAAATATTTAGAAAAAAAAAATCAACAAGTTTAAGTCTCTTGTTTTATGCAACTATTCTATTCCTCTGCCAGCATTCACCATCAAGCTATACATGAAGGGAAGGAGGCTGAACATAGTGGTTAAAAAATATTGACATTATTAATCACAAGTTTTTTGAAATGGCATTATATCCTAGTCTTCAAAATCGTACAAAAAACCACACTCCTTTGTAAATATACAGTAGCATCTTTATTCTTACCAAAATTAAAACCTATAAATATCAATTAGCTCTATAACACACACACACAGGCCTGAAGAAAACCTTACCATTTAGTTTCCCAATACAAAACCTTTAAAAAAAATAAAAAATGGTGAAAAAAAAGGCCAGGAATTTCTCAAAAACTTGAAATGGTGTTTACAATTATGCCACCTTATATATAAAAAGGAAAAACTGGACCAGGTTTGTCCAAGCTAAGCCATAACCTGTAAATATTTGCACCATGCAAAAAGACTGATTTTGTTACTGGTCCTCAATGGCCAAAGGGCCTCATTAGGGAATCCTTTCGTTTCTTTTTAGGTGTGACAACAAAATGCCGCAGGCACTTTTTAATTTTGTTTACTTTTTTTTTTATTTCATTCATTATTTTTTTCTGTAAGCAGTGAGGCTGACAATATCTGAGCATCCTGAAAAAAGGTCTATGCTCTGCCATGCTCCCCATAACTACAAGCTGGAGAAACCATATTGCAGAAAAAATAGTTTTTTTTTGCTTTCCTTTTTTTTGGTCCTTGACCCATTCATTACCTCTCAACACAGTTCCTTGACAATTTTTCAAAAAAAAATGGGACCCACACAGTTTTCTCCCTTTAAATGATAATTTGGTGCCTATTACCAGTTTAGGGTAGCATAGAGAGCATCCAGTGTGGCCAAAGACACCTGGTGTGTGCACACACACATTAAGAACACATAGCTGGAACTATAAGGTAATAATTTTCATGTCCAGTGGCACAATTTAATGATTTTACAATTTTGTTTTGTAAGTTCTTAATGAATTTTTGCTTTTGCAATTAGGCTGTGGTTTGGAGTTTTTTTAATCTTACTTTTTTATACCTTAACAAATTAATTGTTTATATATTATTAAAAAAAATACAATTTTCATTTTTTTTTTCCTATGCCACAAAAAAGCTACCTCTACATTGGACTTGATAAATAAAAATATTGTGTATATATGCCATTACATAGTAAATATTGTCCAAAAAAAATTTTTCACTTTAACTGTAATCAATAATTTACATAGAAAAAAGTAATTTTAAATGGTTTCATGAAATAACTTCATGATAAAAGAACTTGTATTATGTGGGCTTATTTGTAAAACCAAATTGCACACTTTTAAATTTTACGCTTGACTACCCACATTTGCTTTTGAAACAAATCAAAAAAAACTGTGGCTAAGCCCATCTCTAGCTTTATGGCAAGGTATAAAAAAAATAAAAGATAAATAAAAAATAGAATACAGATAAATAACTTATCCCTTTATATAGTTTAGACTGCCTCAGTGGTTATGAGAATCTGAAGAAAAACCACCTCTTTTTCATTGGTCCTTAATAGTAATGTACATCAAAATTTCATTTTCCTTCAATCCATTCTAAATGCCACCTAAGACTGCATGTATCTGCATGATACAAATCCCATATTTTCTTGTAAACCTTAACTAATCCAGGCAGGAAATGTAGTAAATCTTGTTACAGGATTCTGGCAAAACCCTATTCTAACTTGTGTCAATCAAGAGCTGAAACACTCCACACTCACTTATACTTCCCCCCCACTTTGCTGCCAACTGCGTAGAGATCTGCCTTTTGCTGTACCTGAGATTACTGATAATGTTTCCTTCAAATGAAACTGCTGGCATGTAGCCCTATTTTTTTTTTAATGATTTTGATAAATCTATTAAAATGTTCAATATTTTTTTCCATGCAACCACATCTTTTTTTATGGCAATCTGGAATCAATAAGCAAAAAACATGAAAATACATATTTTTTTCTAGTTTCTATCTTTCTTCATTATTTTTTTATTTGGAGTTGCCAATAAAGAGAGAGCAAAAACACAGTTTGCCAATCCCAAAAGCCTGTTTTAAGCTATCAAGTGTGGTGTTTGCAGTCCACTAAAGTAAATGATAAAAACATGACAACATGTCTATACAAAGATTTTACAAAATTTACAAAAAATGGCCTCATGTTTTCCAAAGATTAAAAAGTGAGCTTTTTAACTTAGAAGTAAAGAAAGAGGTAAAAAGATATCATGAAGGCAATAAAGATCCAGCATGATATCAGCCAGCTGCTACAAAAAAGGACTATGCTTTCTAACCGGAACTCAAAAAGATGTCCATGGTTTTATTGCTGAGGCTGATAAACACATACCCCATTTTACAGCTCACTTAAAAAGGAGTCCTTTTTGGAGTGGATTAGAAATGAATGCATGAGAAGGAGAATACTGAGGAATAAACATGATGTGAGAAATTAGTAGAGGGTATATTCATTGTTCAAAACAACAATAATAAAAAAAAAAAAAAAGAATAAAACACACTAAAGTGAATGAAAACAATTGTGTATGTGTATATACTACATATTACATTGTTATATATTATATAAATATAATAATTATATAATAATATATATTATATTATATATATATATAATATATATAATATATATTATATATATAATAGTATATTATATATAATTAGTATATAATATTATATATATATATATATAGTAAATATATATAGTATATATATATATATAATATATATATATATATATTATATATATATATATATATAATATATATATATATTATATATATATTATATATTAAATCTGATATGTGCTTCAAGTAGAAATTGAATTGATATAAAGATTGTGAAAAGACAATAAAAACTAGATGAGAAAGTGAAATGGAAAGAAATCTGGTTCATCAATCCAAGAAAAAAGAAAGAAAAGTATGCATAACAATCATGCAATCTTCTGAGGTATTTACAAGTTATTAATAAATATTCAAAAGGCAGTTTTGAGAAAAAAATAACAATATCTACAATAATCATTATAACTAATATTAGTTTCATGATTGTTATCATTAGTGTCATCAACATTACCATCATTATTATGATAATGACAATGGCAACAATAACTATAAAAAAAAAAAAAGAATAATAACAAAACTGACAACTGCCAACCTGGAGGCAAAAGTCTACATATCAAAACAATATGTATGTATGTCACAGTAAGCATGTTTTGGTGTGTGTGTAAACTGAGAGAAAAAGAAAATTAATTCACCAGTACGAGCATAATGGTAAAAGAACCAACACATAACACTTTCTATCATATACAAGTTTCCAAGTTGAGCATGAGGTGAAAACAATACACACTGCACTTACAAGTGGTGTGCTTTCTCCAACACTTTTTTTTTCTGTTTGTTAAAAACAAATTTTCCTCTCTCTCTATCTCAGCATATCTTTGGTGCAAACTCCAAGTGTCTGTAAATGCCATAAAATAGGAAAACACTCCATTTTTGTAACACAAAATCTCCCTAGAAAGGCAGTTTTCGTTTATCTTAATTATTTTATTTTTCATGTCCTCTTTTGGAAGCTCCTTCCGTCAATTCCACATGCACTTCCATGAGAAAAGAAAGGACCAGCATTATAAGCATAAAAGTATATTTACCACGTCATAAAATTTATCTTACAATGGGACTGCATTGGCAATAATCTACAAGAAGCATGTCTATTACTGAAGGTTGGGGGAGGATTTTTGCATATGGAAAAGTCACTGCTTAACACCTGGCAGAAAGGAAAAACTGAGAAACATTTTCCTCTTCTCAGAAAATTTCATGTATAAAAACACAAATACAGCCACAGTATCAGCCATACAAAAGTAACTATCACCATTTATCATGTCCTCTTTCTCACAAAAAAAATATGTTCTGCACGCGGCAGGAGAAAAACACTTCCAATGACTTTTTTGCCTTTCTATGATTTCAGCTTCGGTAATTTCTTTTTCCCTGAATATCATGTATAAATCCTACTTTGGTCACAGACACTACATCTGTTTTATAATCCCTAATTGCGTACCATAATATTATATATATATAGAAAAAAAAAAAAAAATCAGGGCAAATTGTACCCTGTTTTTAAAATTTGCAAATATAAAAAGTAGTATCTTTACACATCTCTTGACCAAGATTAAAAAAAATAATAATTGATAGAAAAAAAAAAAAAAAAATAATAATAATAATAATAAAACATATAAAATAAATAAATAAACAAATAAAAATGTTTCATATGAGCTTCTTTGCCAATTTTATATCTTAATCCCTTCAGAAACACACAAAATATCTAGTCTGAATACTGTATTCATGCATTATCAACCACTGAGTAAAATTTTCAAGTCACATTCAGTAACAAGAAACTTCTTGTATGGTTTTTATACTTCCATTTCCATTTGTCCTTCTTTTTTACTAAATGTCATGACCGTTTTTTTTTAAATAGAATGTTGGTTTGGCTATTTGCATTTCCACCAAAGAAAGTGAATAGATGTTATGACTGCTATAATCACAAATCAACTAACCCACATGAAGCCTACTGAAACAACAAGTCCATTTAAATATAATATACCGATTTTCCTGTGAAGGTTTTTCTACAAGTCTACACTCAGTGGGTCATTGAGGGTTAAGTTAGCTTTCCAGGCACAGAAAGCTTAGTCCCTTGACCTGACGTTAGTGTAGGTCAGTCAGTGTAGAAACTTTTTCAATTCCTACATCAAACATACAGAATACTTAAGAGAAATGCAGGATAAAAGTTCCATGTCATTAGAGGCAAGCCGACCTGGGCTTCATTATTGAGGGTCAGTAAAGCCACAAGCGGCTTTTTCCTTGTACTCCGATCCCTCCAGGGTAAAAGAAGTCTTCCAAACTTCCACTGAAGGGGTCTCAAAAAGGTTGGTCCTCTTTCATGGGGTCCCTTGTGCCAAACATTTCAAACCATGATGTTCCCATAGAGAGCTGGTGGACAGCCAGGTGGTGGGAGGGCCATTCGGTACCCATGCTCCACTTGGTGTAGCACCTCTGCATTTTGTCATACCTGGAAAGAATATCATGAATGAATAAAATAAATTAGTCCAGGATATATATTTAAAACTAAAATGAAAAGGTTTAATTTTTTCCATCAACTTAAAAAAAAAACTAGCAAAAAACTTTGTGAGGAGAATTTTTCTGTGGAAAACGCAACCTGGAATATTGGTATGCGGCCCCATATGTTTATTTAAGCTCTGTGAGAAGGATACCAAAAAATGACCAGACATCAACTCTTGAATTGGAGAACTTTGGAGTAGTTTTGTTTGCTGCTTCCAGGGGCTGGTCCACCTTGATGGGGGAAAGCGGTGCCACCCCACTCTTGCCTCATATTCATCCTCCTGGTTGGACCCCAACAGAGAACCAGATTTTAATATGGGTTTTAGCAATGTTGGGGTGAAGCATTTTTTCTACATCAATCCACTGCTACAAAATATTTCAAGTTCTTTTTTTTTACTAATTGGCAGTTTTTTTTTTATTTTATTTTTTTTTTTTACTCATACTTTTTATTTTACAGCTATTTTTGTTGGACACATTTTTCTTTCAAAAATGGCTTGCCATATAGACACAGACACCAGACCACACCACACAACCCACACACACACACCCAAAACATATTATATAAAATCTATGTTACAGACACAAGAGAGAGTGGATGGATGGATGGATGGATAGATGAATGGGTAAAAAGATAATTAATTAAAAACCTGATACTGATTATATTATATATATGACTGCAAGTATGATTCAATATGTATCCATTAATAATAGCATAATTGTTTAAATACTGCACAGAAAACATTTAATAGTACAAAAGAGACATACACAGATGGACATCCAGAAAAAAAAAAGGACAGACACAACACACACACACACACAAAAACACCACACACCACACCAACACACCACCACACAACACAACCCACACAACACCCACACCACACCACCCACAACACACACCACACAACACACCACACAACCACACACACACACAACACCAAAAAATAATATATTATATAATTATATATTATATATTTATATTATTTTATATATATATATATATATATATATATAATTATATATTATATATATATATATATATTTAAATTTCAATGCCAGTAAAATTCTAATATGGAAAGTAAAAATAAAGAAAAAAAAAATCATATCAGTCCCACAGAAAACTGGACAAAATTATATTAACATTTTGCCTTTCCCACTATCAATGCATGAAAGCTCATGGCCAACATAACTAAAATCATATCTTACATTTCCTTCCATTTAAGGGAAATGTATAATATACTAAAAATGCATATATTATTAACTATAATTTTCAAATATAAACAACATTTAAAATACATAAATTAAAATAAATGTAAATTTCAAGCTATGCCATTTGCCAATACCCATTATCAAAATCTTGGGCAAAATTTTTTTCCAAATAATCTGACCTCACATTTTTTTAAAAGCAATCTTAATAAACAATGACACTTGCCACAATAGAAATACTGCTTATAAAATATAAAAATAACAAGAAAAACGTGGGCCCAACATCTGTTGCACAAAAGTTTCTAAAACAAATATTCTTTTTGAGTTCATGAATAGTTTCACTTGAGAAGAAAATATAAATAAAGGGTTGTCCAATAAACAATGAAAAAGACTTTTTGGAAAAAAAAAAAAGGTGTCAATTAACAATGAAAAAGACCTTTTTTGGAAAAAAAAGTCATAATAAAAGAAATAAAAAAAAAAAAAACTGATGAAAAGCTGGCAGCATATAAAACAAAAGAAGTGCCAATACACATTTTTAAAATTTCCACTTTCCCCAATTATTAAACTAAATTAATCAACGTGTTGTGTGTGGGTGTGTGTTGTGTGTGTGTGTTGGTGTGTGGTTGTGGTGTGGGTGTGTGGTGTTGTGTTTTGTGTTGTGTGTTGTGGGTTGTGGTGGGGTGGTGTGGTGTGGTGTGGTGTGTGGTGTTGGTTGTGTGGTGTGGGGT
>NW_023645957.1:5000-7871 GCF_015228065.2 Penaeus monodon
TTATATATATATTATATATATATAATATATATATATATAATATATATATATATATATATATATAATTTTCTTATATATATATTATATATTATATATATATATATAATATATAAATAATATATATATTATATATTATATATAAAATATATATATTTTATTATATATAATATATTATTATATTATATATATATATAATATATAAATATATCGTGTGTGTGTGTGTTGTGTGGGGCTGTACATATATATAAAATAATAAAGGTGTGTGTGAAAATATGTGTTGTGTGGTATAATAAATTATAATATATTATAATATAAATTTTAAAATATATATAATAAATATATATATATGTATATGTATGTAATATATATTATTTAATAAAATATATAATATAATTTATATATATATATATAACATAATATTTAAAATATATATTTTATTATTATATATTATATATATATATATAATGTATGTGTGTGTGTGTGTGTGTGTGTGTGGGGTTGTGTGTGTGTATATTTATTTATTTATATAAAATTTTTATATATTATTAATTTATAATTTTATAATATAATTTTATATTTTTTTATTTTTATTATATTTTATTAAATTATTTTAATATATTATATTTATTATTTTGGTGTGTTTTGTGTGTGTGTGTGTGTAGTGTTGGGGGTGTTTTGGTGTCGTGTTTTATATATATTTTATATATTAATTATATATTATTTTTTATATAATTCTTTATATTTATTAATATATATATTATTATTTTTATAATATTGTCAAAATTTTATATAATCATTTGATTTAAAAATTTTTTTTTAAAAAAAAAAAAAAAATTAATTTTTAAATTTTTTTTTATATATTTTATATATTTTTATATAAAAAAATATTTTAATTTTTTAATTATATATTTATATTTATATTAATATATTTTTATTTTTATATATAAATTAAATATAAATATATATTATATATAAAAATATATAAATATATTATATATTTAAATATAAATAAAAATAAAATAATATAATAATAATATATAATAATTATATATTTAAAAAAATATATATAATTATATATTAAAAATATAATATATATACTATATATATATATAATTTTATTATATATTAAAATATATATATATATTATTTATTTGTGTGTGTGTGTGTGTGTGTGTGTGTATGAAATGCATACTACAATTAATTTTTCAAATTTATATATTTATTAATTAAAAATTTTTAAAATATTTTTTTTTTATGTATTTGTGTCTGGGTGTGTCTCTCGGGGTGTGTGTGTGTGTTTGTGTGTGTGTTGTGTGGTTGTGTGTGTGCGTTTTTTTTATATTGGTGTTTTTGGCGTGTGTGTGTTGTTTTTTTGGTCTGTTTGTGTGTGTTGTGTGTGTTTGTATGTGTCTGTGCGTCATATATATAAATATAAAAATATATATATAAAATATAATAAATATATAATATATATATATAATAAAAAAAATATATTATATATATATATATATATATTATATATGTATTAAATTTTAATTATATATTATATATATATATATATATATATATTAAAATGTATTAAAATATTATATATAATTTTAATATATATATATTAAAACCCCACCCACCCAAAACACACAACCCCCACACACCACATTCACACACACATATATGTGTATAACATACATATACATATATATTTATTATATATATATATATATAATAAAAATTATATATATATATATATATTATTATGAACTATTTATATATATTAAAACATATAAAATAATATATATATATATATATATATAATATTATAATATAGATAGTAGATAGTAGATAAAGAAATATTGTGGTGTGGTATGTGGGGGATGCGCGTATTTTTGTGTTTTTTGTGTGTGTGTGTGTCTCCTTATTTTTATAAAATATATATATAATTATATATATATATATATATATATTATATAATATATATATTATTTATTTATATTTAATACATATTATATAAAACATTTTTAATTGAAATAGGGTTTATATATATTAATATATAATATAATTTTATATATAATATAAATAAAATATTTATATTTATATATATATTTTTTATATAAAATTATTATATATACTTAAAAATATATATTTAATTTATATATATTATATTTTTTAAAAACATGCATATATATATATAATATATATATAATATTATATTTATATATATATTATTTAAAATATATAGTAAAAATTGTGTGTGTTGTGTTGGGGTGTGTGTTGTGTGTGTCTGTATATATAATGAATTATTTGGTGGGGTGTGGTTTGGCGTGTGTTTTATCTTTTTTTTATTTATTTTATTTAAATTTTATTTAATTTTATTATATGTTATATTCTTTTATATTTTTTATATAATATTGTATGTTTATATTTTATAATTATTTTAATTTTATATTTTATTTTTTTTTGTTTTTTATTTTTTTATTTATAATTTTTATTATTATTTTTTTTTTTGTTTTTTATTTTATTTTTTTATTTTTTGTCTTTTTATTTTTTTTTATTTTTAAAAATTTTATTTAATTTTTTTCTATTTTTATTTCCCCCCCCTGTGGTGTTGCCTGTTCTAAAATACACCCCCTTGTGGGTTGGTGGGGGGGGGGGGGGGGCATGAGAGGATGAAAAACTGCTTTTTTTTTTTTAAAAAGGTCAAGGCCCAATTTCACCCAAACCCCCCAAAAAAAAAAAAAAGATTCAAAAAGGGCAAAACCCCGTCCCAAAAAGGCCCAGAAACCCCCCTTCCCCTGGGCCCAGTTTTAACCCCCTTAAGTTAAAAAATGGCCCCCCAAGGAAATTTTCCAAAGGGCCCCGGGGGGCCCCGGGGAA
>NW_023645958.1:0-7871 GCF_015228065.2 Penaeus monodon
ACCCCTTTGTTTTTCCCCCAATACACTGAAAATATATTGGGGAAGTTTGTGACTAGGGGTCTTTTTAAATTTCCTTTAGGGAACAAATATTTTCAATAAAATTTAAATTAGCATAATGTTTATGAAATGATTTTATGCCTTAAGCATAATATTTATTTTTTTATTTTTAACTATTTTTGTTTTTTGAAAGATATTTATTGATAGATTTTTAATTTTTAAACATTTTAATATTTCTAGTTAACAAGTATTCGCCTCAATGACCTTACTTTTTGCGGGGCAGAAAATTTTAAAAAATAAATCAGCAACAACCCCAAAAAACCCCGATGTTCATAGAATCCCTTGCACGGGAAAATTGCTGGCCGCTGGTAAATAAAAATATTATCTAGCCAAGCGGTTAACACCCTGCCAAAATGTGTGTGCCAATTTCATTGATGCGGGGAAAACCGGGGAACGGGGAAGAGCAATGCCTCTGTATGCTTCTATACCTTTTCCATATTCATGAAATAATACCGTGGACTTAAGAAAAGAATAGAAAATAAAAAAGGGAAGTTGCCTGTCTGATTGTAGATTTAACTGCTACATGAATGCATTCACTCAGTGAGGTAGAATTTGCACAAAAACTTCTGTCACATGTGTGTCTGCTTTACCGGCTGAATACTAAAAAAGGGTGGAAATCCCAAACAAAACGTTTTGCCCACACAAGAGAAAACAAGCTTTAAAAACCACGGAAAATATTTGGATCATTACACCTGCCCTATGATTTAAAGCCTTCCTGGAGAAACCGGGGGAAAAGTGTTCCCCAAAACAAAACCTGCCCTACGCTATATTATAAAAAGAACTGGGTATGCTGGTAGTACATATGTCAAGGCTGATCTACTATGTCTTTGTTGAAAATTTATCCAACAAATGGGCAGCTTAAAACAGCATGCCCCTTTCCCCTCTCCAATGCCCTTTAAAATGAAAAACATTTAAAAAGCCAAAAAAATAACAGCAACCCAAAATTTTCCTGCAAGTAGGGCACAGATATCATGACCCCACAAAAACTCAAAAAAACTCCATCGACCCATTGCGCTCACTGCAACCTCCAATGAAAAATCGTCGCACAACAATTCTGTGCTTAGCTCACATTCACTCCTACAACTTCGGGTTGATTCTGAAAAAAATAGAGACACAAAATTAAAAATTCTTGTGCAATAAGGGCTTCGATATCACGAAGTGGAATTAACAACCTGCCAAGAGTCGACGGACAGCCTGGAATTTATGAATACAAGTTTAGGCTCCCTTGCCAAGACACTTGAGATTAACCTCCAACTCCAGGTACTCCAACACTCGCACTCATTTATCAGATGAATCACGTCATTGCTCTGAAATAATACAGTGAATGGCTTACTGTGTGAACGAAATAATCGGTTTCTGCAACGCATTCGAAAGAAATAAAAGCAAGCATTGCAAAGAGACACACCAGAACCGAAAGGGACGCATTTATAAACTTTATCCTTAATAGATACACTATAGTATATTGACGTGAGCGCGTGCACACAAGTCCGAAAGGTACTACCCTCTGGACGTGCACCACATTACACGAGCGCAGTTACAACGTTTCTTTTGATATGTATATGCTCGCTCATTGAAAGCACTTACAGAAAAGGTCGATTAGCTAGCAATCAGATTTAAAGGTTGGGAACATTGGCCCTCGTCCGCTGGATCGGATATCTCGACAAATAACAAATCTTATATTACGATTGATGACAAGCAACCCTCACCATGACAAAGCCTTATAATTCATCTGTTCACAAAACCAAAACATCACTCAGGCTAAAGCCTAAAGATAACAGCAGATAAAACAGATTAATTACCAAGGCAATTAAGGAAGTGTCTCTGAAAAAAAAGTCTTAAGATAAAAAAACTCTTATCTCGCACCAGGGTAATATTCTCTCTACTTTACTCCCGCTCACTATAACGCATTACCTCTAATTTGATAAAAAGATGTGTAAGCTTATCTCGTTCCAAAAACCCCCAGGTGATCGCCATCTAACCATTATGGTCTCTGACACACCATAAATGGGTTTAATACTAGCAAGATTAATGATGGTGTTGACATGAGATTACAGAATTATCTCCGGATGTCAGTACACTAGCTAAAAATGCCGTAATTGAGCGGGAGACTTGCGAACAGTGAGTGCAAATGAGCCTGTTGGGAGGCGAAGCGGCGACAGCAGCAGCTTTCAGAGCGACACGCTTGGCGCACGTAGATGCGAGAGCTGCACACAGCGCACGCAGCACGGGGGCCCGGGGGAAAGGGAAAACCGCTAATTATCTCGCGCTGTGCTTCTCACAAAAACAAAAAGTCAATGCAAGAGCAGTGTTGTTTTCGTTGATAGTTCTGAGGCGATAGTTCTGGAAAAGCTAGGGAAAGCAGTCCTACCATCAATAGAAATATCTTGGAATTTTACAGCCAACCGTCTTCAGTACGATGGATTGAATTATGTCAGATGCAATCTCCTATCGCTGGGTTAATTATACTTGATTTTTTTTCAATTATTTTACATTCGCATTCTCTTCCTCGTTTTCTGTAAAAGAAAAAGAACTTTTGAAAATTTACAAATTTTGCTGATACCAATATTCTGCTCAAAAAGAGAGCTAAAACCCGCCGTTCTGTAACAAAAGCTGTTATAAAAACCCCCGGCGCAACATCAGCGTGAAGAAGAGCACTTTAACCGCGCCCCTCAGGGGCAACAGTCATGGTGCACCCAAACCCCGAGTCGCTGTATGGGGCTTAGAAGAGAGGGAAAATTTTATGGGGCTCAGTAAAAAACCAAATTTTATTGTTCTTGTGGGGACATAACGAGCCTTTATTGTTAACCACTCTGAACAAACCTCCCAACAAGGGTTGAGGTCTTTTAAGTCAAAGCACGTCCCTCAAAAAAGCATTTGATTTCAAATTCGAGGGCTGGCCTCTAACACTCAACGTCTATTGTCTTTGAAAAAGGTTTTCGTTTGTACAAAGATGCACGATGTTTGACGTATTATTTATGGGTGTTAACAAGCTTAGAGAGTGACAGTAGTCTTGTGAACAAAGCGAGGTTGCGAAAAAAAGTCTATAAAACAGCCTAATTGCACAAAACTGGCTCAAAAATGTTTTTGGAGCAGTGCCACCGCCGCTGTTTCTAAATCTGTTACATGGTAAGTGAGAGGCTGAAGGAGGAATTTTGGGAGCATCTTGTAAGACACTGCCATATGTGCCCACGCAAATGCTTTTGGGAATATTGTTTATGCCCCATCGCTGATTTTAAAGATCAAAAGACTGCTGTATTCCCCCCTCAAATCAGGGTGCTACGGGTCATTTTTTGCAAAAAAAGGGGACAAGCACCTTTATTATCTACCTCGCCCCTCTATTGGCCCGGGAAAAACCCCTTGCCTCAATGAAATTCCCATGAAAAAAAATCCATGCGGATAACATTTGTTGATGGATTAGCAGGGGTGGGAAAACCGCTGGGATATGGATAAATGTCTAAATTCATTTTTTAAATCACTTAAGAGATGAATATTTGAAAGATTTTATTTCTTGTTAAAGTAGAAGGGGCGTTGGAGCCCTCATACTCATGTTTTAAAAGGCTTTGCGAGCGGTGCATGCCTATGAAAAAACTGTCTCGCTACTGTGTCCCAAGGGCCAGAAAATGAAAGAAAACGACTTATGCTTATAAAGATGATTGGGGAAAAAAAAAATGGGTGAATTGCCGGGGAAAACGGTGGTTGTCGAAAGATAAAAACCGCCAAACAATCGGCATCGGGAAAATGCTTGTTAATATCTCTTTTCATGACTAAATTTGTACTTGAATTTTTTCGTGATATTTTCTTTAAATAAATTGGGTTAAAGGTTTTCTCCTTTATTCTTTTTATCCCTTTTTAAAAAAGTAAATTTTATCAAAAACCCCTATCTGTTCCATTTAAAACCATGGAAGATGATCTATATAAATATAATTATATATATATATTATATATATATATAAATATATATATATTCTTGTGTGTGTGTGCGGGGGGTTTGGGTGTATGTGTGTGTGTGTGTGTTTGTGTGTTAAGGGTATAGCCCCAAATTACTTGGGCTTGCAGGGGTATTGATCTGGTATTGGGCTTGACTCTTTATTTCTGGAGTTCACCACGCAGATAAAAACACATGTTTATTTTATAGGGGTTTATCGGGCTCCCGCGGAGGCACGGTCACCCACCGGAGGGGCGAGGGCTGACCTTACGCGGTGGTAGCTTAGCACAACTCCGGTCAACGGGTCGATATAAAATGTGACCTCCCCCCTCGCTGAGCGGTGGTTCTTATTTGGGACATTTGGTCCACGGGAAACCCCACGGGGTCCCTGGTAACAGAAATTAAATTTTCCCACCTGTAACAAAAATAAATTTCCCATCTTATTTGCTCGCCACCCTCGCCCCTCCCCTCGGGCGCCTTCAGGGTGACCTATTGGCTGGTCGTCTCTTTCTCGTGCTCGCCCCTTTTAAACTTCGTGGCTGCTCGTCCTGTTTCCTCATCCCCCTGGTCCTTTGGGTGAACTCTCGTCCTCGATTTCCACACGTCCCGAAAGTCTCGCACAGGTCCCCCTTGACTTCAGATTCTCTTGACCTCCTCGTAGCCCCTGGCCCAGGCCTAACTCGGGGCGCCCCTCGTCCACGCCCTCCGATCTCGTCCGGCCCTTCTCGCGTCCCACGTCCTCGAATCTTCACCCGGATCTAGGGGCGTCGGGGCAGGGGCGGCATCTCGGGGGGCTGTATCTGCGCTACGAGCTCCGGGAGTTGCCGGGGGATCTGCAGGCCCCCGCCAGGCACAGCATTCTGGGGCGACGTACCTGGGGAAAAGGTGGGTTCGGGGATTCGGGGTCGGCAGGAAACCCCTTTTTCTGCGAAAATCCTGGCCGTGCCATGGCGATTTTCGTGACGTCCTTTTTACGCTCCTGGGTCCTCCTTGGGTGCCGTGTCGGTCCGACTCAATTAAATCGGGAGCCAATCTACCCAAAGGGGCCGAGTAGAAAAAAAAAAAAGCAAAAGGAAGATGGGTGGAATTACCCTACCGTTATTCTAAAATTTAGGGTTTTTTAAATTTTGGGTTTTTTTAACTTTTTTTCGTCTTTTTTTTTTCATTTTGTTTTTTTTTTCAAAAAGGGTAAAGAAAAAAAGAAGAGGGGATGCCCATAGGGGTCCGAAAACCCTTTTTGAACTCCCAACCCTCTGATAGATTGGAATAAAAGGAACGACTCGGCACCCGAAGTCTTTTTAAACCCCATAGTCTCACACAGAAAAGAATAGATGAACTTGACACAGACACGACACAAATTGGCGGTTAAGAGAAAAAATTTTTACGCCGGCCAAAGACAATGAAAGGGTCAGTGTTTTTTATCCTTGTTTGTGAGTGAGCTGAATGTGTGTGTGTATCGGTGTGAGTGACAGCTATCGTTAGGGGGGGAAACGAGGTGCCTCACACAGAAATAAATCACAAACACGATATTACGTTATATAAAAAAACTGAAGTAAATTAGCAATGCTAGCTTTTAAGATTTTTCAACTCCAATTGAAAATTTAACATTAATGATATTCGACAGAAAGTAGATGAAAGAATGGTGACATGAAAAAAAAATTCGCCAATTTTTTATCAGCAAAACTTCTCGGGGGCAGAATTGAACTGCCGGGTACGTCTCTTTGCACGTCGACTTTTAATAAAACTCAAAAAGGGGGGTCCTTCCCCAAAGCCGTATATATGAAACGACTCGAGCCAGGAAAATAATATCCTGCTCTCTTCTGCGTATCGTAATGGGGCTCGCAAAAATTCCCCAAAAGGATTATAAATTTTCACGAATCCCCCAAAACCCTTGGGGGTACCCAAACTGCAAGCGACTTCAAGAGGGGGAGAAAGGGGTGATTAAAAAGCGAATAAAGATTCTAGCTTAAACCCTAGTCCCACTTAAATTAACGGACGTAAACCCCGGGGCACCCGACTCAAGGAGCCGAACGAACGAAAAAATTTCTCTCGAAAGCGGAGCGGATCTATTGGCGTTTTTCGCAACCCCGGGGGAATATCGGGCAAATTTTGGCACTATGATAAGGGGAAGATCCACGCTATATTCAAATAATCAATTTTGTTACCCGCTTCGCCCAGCGCCGTAGAACGTGTCCCAAAAAGCAATGTAACAAAGGTTTGCTTCCAAAATTTGAGGGAACCAAATGGTCATCTACCCACCCCGCCGCCACCCCGGGAAAAGAAAGTGAGGGCGGTAAACAGGAAAATTAAACCTTTTTTTAATCCAAATGACCCCCAACAAGAAAAGGAAGGTCATCGGGGGCCCAGGGGTTTGGGAAAGAGATAAAAAAAATGAATTCGTGAAGAAAAATCAGAAACCTTAAATTCTTTTCAGATGAAAAAATATAAATCTCTAAAAAAAAAAAAATAATTAATTATTTACAAAACGATATTCATGTTTTTTGATCACATACCGATCGCAAAGTGTACTTTCTTTTTTTTTTTTTAGCCATGTCTTGAAGCGGTCGAGCGGATTTTCTTCGGGGTGGGGGTGTCCGTGTTACTGCCAAAAGGATCAACGGCCCTGCTGCCACCACTTTGTAAAGGGCTATTCTACTCTAGTACCATGGCTGACAGGGACCAAAAAACCGTAAGGGGTGACCACACGCTACGACACGCTACGACTTGTCTAAGGGTCAAAAGCGCGCGTGGAGGCCCCGGTCAGCGCCCGGGGAGATCCACATCCTGTAACAAAATAGAATTTCCAACCCTTTTAGTGTGTGTGTTGGTGTGTGTGTGTGGTTGTGTTGTGGTGGTTGTGTTGTGTAATATAATATATATATAATATTATATATTATAAATATATATATTTTTGTGGTTGTTTTGTGTGTGTGTGTTTGTGTGTGTGTGTATGTATTATTATTATTATTTTAAAATATTATATAGTATTTTATATATATATATATATATATATATAATATTTATTTATTTATACATTATATATATTAATATATATATTATATATAATATATTATTATTTATTTTTATATATTTATATATAAAATTTTTACACATATTACGACAAAGCATCAAACATGATTTTCCCATAACTTCCCCTATATTTGAAAATACTTTTTACCGCTAAAGTTTGGTCCTTCTATGGACTATGAAGTGCGCTAATTTTTTTTGGTTTTCCCCAAAAATATTACGGATCTTAGCTAATGTATTTTTTTTATTTATTTTTTTATGGTGCGATGACGCACTCACCCTTGTGTTTCTTGTTTAAGTTCTTCCGATTTAAAATTTAGGTCACGCGAGAAAGCAAAAATGTTAGTTTTTATAAAGGAATGATTATGAAACCCATTCTTTGGGAAAGGGGAAAAATTAAAGATTAAACCACGAGGAGGCTTTTTTTTTACGGCTGGGGGGAGATCGCTGTCGCGGGGAAAAGCTTCATACTGTGGGAGAGAGCTGCGACGGGTTTTTCCTATATGGCAGTTCGCTTTTTGCGCACATATTTGGTTTTTTGGAAAAAAAGGATTTACTGCTTTTATTTCCCCGCGCGTTCTGTCATTAAAAAATATTTTTTATGTAATCTAAAACGTTATGAGTCTACCGAAGAAAGACGTCGGTTGGATTTTTTTATTAAATCGGATTTGTTGTCCCATGTTATTTGCAGACAGCTTTTTGATCTTAATGGATTTTCTTTACAAGGCACTCTATAAAAAAGAACTTTTCCCCTTAGCCCAAAAAAGGGGAAAATTTAAATTTTTTTTGGTTTTTAAAAAGCCCGGCCCTTTTTTTTTTCAAAGAACAAAAAAAATGATTTTTTTTCCCCCGTTAAAGGGGG
>NW_023645959.1:0-7871 GCF_015228065.2 Penaeus monodon
AAGATAAAAAACCCCACAGGGGGGGAAAACAAAAAAAAAAAAAAAAAAAAAAAACAAAAAAAAAAAACACCACCCCACAACAACCCCAAAAACCACACAAACACACACACCACCACCATCCAAAACACACACACCACACCAATTATATATATATATATATATATATATATATATATTTGGGTTTTTATATATATGTATGTATTTTTATATTTTATAATTGTATATGTATATAAAATTTTAAAATTTATATATTTGAATATACATATACATAAATTATGACTGCCGCATAGTCCGTAGTCTAACCACTGGACTCCGACCCTCATAGTCCCGATTTCATTCCCCGTCGCGGCAGTCGAAAAAATGCCTGACTCTGACTGCTCGTTCGCCCCCATCTCAGGCGAAAAAAGACATATTGCCTTGTGAAGTAAAAACCAGGTGCCGTGGGGGATTTCCCGGGCCGTGGCACAGGTGTTAAACGCGTCGAACCGCGGTTGTTTTTGGGGGGGAAAGGCACCCAAATCGGAAAGGGTGAGAGCCAAATATCCTTCAAAAAAATGAATAGTGAGGGGCCCGTTTTCCAGCAGGGAAAAATGCTGTAGAAGAAAAAAAAAAAAAAAAAAAAAAAAAAAAAAAAAAAAAAAATATATTATATATATTTTTATTTTTTTTTTTTTTTTTTTTTTTTTTTTTTTTTTTTTTTTTCTTTACCCCATTTTCCACTGTGGAAATGGGGCTCTCACTATTCTTTATTTAAGGATATTTGGAGTCCACCCTTCCCTGTTGGTGCCTTTCCAAATAAACCCGGGGTTTTCGACCGTTTAAACCCCTTTTGGCCACGCGGAAAATCCCCTACGACACCGCTTTTTGACTTCAAAAGGCAATATGTCTTTTGTCGCCGTAGATGGGCCGAACAGCAGCCCGAGCTCAGGCATTTTTACACTGCCGCGAGGGGGAATTGAACTGGGGACATGGGGGTCGGAGTCCATGGTTAGACACTGGATATCGCGGCAGTCTAATTTATGTATATGATATTCATATAAAATAAATGTATATATTTATTACATATACAAATATATATAAATAAAATATACATCATATTTTTAATATATATATATATATATATATATATATTATAATATTGGTGTGTGTGTGTGTTGTGGGTTTTTGGGGTTGGGGGTGGGTGGGTTTGGGGTTTTTTTTTGGTGTTGTGTGTTTTGTGTTGCGTGTGTGTGTACTCTCTCTCTGTGTCTCCTCTATGTATAATTTTATATATTATATATATATATATATATATTTTAATATTATAAATTTATGTATATTCCACCACACACACTGTATTGTGCATATATTTTAAATATTATATATTTATATAAAATTATTATAATATATATATAATACATATTTAATACTTATATATAAAATATATATATTTTACACACACACACACATACAGAGCACACACCCCATACACACCACACTACAAAAGACACACACACGCACCGCACAGAAAACACACCCAAAACCAACACACACGCACCCCACACACACCAATTTTATACACATATATGTACGGATAGCTATATATTGTATGTATGTATTTATATTATGTATTATAATATATATATATATAATATTTAAAAATATTATATATACATATATAAATAAGGCCGCGGTGGCCGATGGGTTTTTAGCATCGGGCCAAGACTGTCACGACGGCAATCTGAGTTCGAGGGTTCGAGTCACCCGGGAGGCGCGTTGTTCCCTTGGGGAAGAAAAATTTCCCCCCGTTTCCTACCTTGCCAATGAGTGGGCAAGTCAGCCAAGTTAGTGCTGGTCCCAAGCCCGGATAGATAAAAGGGGAATGATCACCTAAAAAAAAAAAGGTAACACCGGCTTAATAAAAAAAAAAAATTAAATCTATTTTTAAGGCCGCGGTGGCCGAATGGTTTAGAAATATCGGACTCAAGACTGTCACGACGGGAATCTGAGTTCAAGGGTTCGAGTCACCGGCCGGGCGTTGTTCCTTGGGCAAGGAACTTCACCTCGATTGCCTACCTAGCCACTGTGCGGGCAAGCCAGCCCAAGTCAGTTTCTGGTCCCAAGCCCCGGGTAAATAAGAGAATGATTACCTAAAGAGTAACACCGGCACTCTCCGTGGGAAAAGGGAAATGGGACCCTACCACGTACTCACTCCAACAGCATCACACATAAAAAAAAACTAAGTATCATGCTGTGACCACGGTGGCTCAGACATGAACCTACCTTTAAAAAAAATTATGGCCGCGGTGGCCGAGTGGTCAGAGCATCGGACTCAAGGGCGGGCACGAACGGCAATCTGAGTGCGAGGGGTTCGAGTCACCGGCCGGCGCATTGTTCCCTTGGGCAAGGAATTTCACCTCGATTGCCTACCTACCCACTGTGGGGGCAAGCCAGCCCAAGCCCAATGCTGGTCCCAAGCCGGATAAATAGAGAGAATGATTACCTAAAGGAAACACCGGCACTCTCCGTGGAAAAGGAACGGGGGACCCTACCACGTACTCACTCCACAGCATCACAACATGAAAGCTGCAATTAAGTATCATGCTGTGACCACGGCGGCTCAAACTGAACCTACCTTTAAAAAAAAAAAAAAAAAAAAAAATATATATATATCATATGTATACATATTTACATATATAAAGTATATACAACATTATATGCACACAAAAACATTTCAATCACACGATATATAAATATATATATTATATATATATTATTAATACATATATATATATATATATATGTATACATATATACATATAATATTATTATATATATATATATATAATATATATAATATATATAATATATATACATACACATATACACATATATAATATAATATATATATATATATATATATTATATTTTATATATATACTATTTGTGTTGTGGTGTGTGTGGGGTGTGTGGTGTGTGTGTGTGTATGTGCTTTTATATGTATCTATTTTAATTTATAATATTATATATTAATATATATATATATTATATATTTACATTTACACACGCGTGTATGTGTGAATATATATAAACACACACATTATTTGATGACAGTATGTGTGTTGTGTGTGTGTGTGTGTGTGTGGGGTGTGTGTATGTGTGTTGTGTGTGTGTGTGTGTGTTGTGTGTGTGTATGTGAGAGAGGAACACACCACACTTTCATTGTGCCCCTAAAAAGTACAGTCATTCATTTGGGATATAGGGAAGAAAAAAAACCAAACGTGCTTGCGTTCTAAAGCACAGCCCCGAAAAAACCCCCAGCTGTACTTTATCCCCCAAGGTTTTTTACCTGCAGGGGTCCTTTTGGTGTCTGGAACCGTTAAAAAATACAGCACTGACAAGAAAAACCAACTCGTTTTGCAGGAAGGACTCTCGAAAAATTTCGGGCCCGGGGGGTTTTCTGAGTCTTGCCGGAACGTATTTTAGAGACATATAAGACAAATATAATGAATACACACCACCGCGAGCGACACCACACACATAAAAACCCACACCACACACACCACACACACACAACAACACACACACCGCACATAACACGGGATACATATATGTAGTTTATCAAAGTATATATATATTATATATATATTAAATATATAATATACTAGTAATAGTTTATAACATATAATATTATATTAATATATTTATATAACATTATAATTAATATTATTATATATTATATATATATATATAATATATAGTATGTATTATGTATGTATATACCCATATATAATTATATATTATTATATATATATATATAATATATATATTTAAAATTTTATATTAATATATAATATAGCATACATCCCCAACAACACACACCACACACACACACACACACACACACACACACACACACCTATATATATTATAATATATATATATATAATATATTATATAATATATTAGGCTATAATCTACATTCATACACACTCATACATTCTACAACATACCAACACACACACACCACACACGCACGCACGCACGCACCCACACACACACACACCACGCACACCCCACACCACTATATATATCATAATATTAAAATATATAATATTATATATTATATAATATATGTAATACTTTAACATATAATATATATTATATATATATTAATATATATATTAAATTAATTCTACAAAAGAAAAATATTAGATTTTTTTCCCATTTTTAAAACGATATTCCTTTGATTATCGTTAGTAATGATAATACGAACAGACCGAACTACTTTAAAATGAACCCCAAAATACATCATTTTTAAATCCAAAAGACTGTCGTAAAAAAGTTGTCCTCAATTAAAAATTAATATTTGCCCGGATCTAAAATCTTCGATCGTTCTTTAGTATGTGAGACAATCTTTCAATTTCTTTTTGGAGAATTTTCATGCACCCCAAAGTAAATTGGTATGATCATGTGAATTTAAAAACCTTTCTCAGTATGTTCAGAATGATGAATATGATCACGTGGTTTTTGTACCATCGGTATTTTTTTCCCCCAAGGGGTTTCCCCTTCATTTGTTGGGTATTTTTGTTGCACTGATTTTAAAAGTATTGAAAATTTTATGGGGTAGTGTTTTTATGTTATAAATTTAAGGTATTATATCAAAAAGAAAATTAAGGCAGCAGAATATTATAATCATATTTTTTTCCCAAAAAAGGGAGGATAAATTTTTTTCCAAAAAATCGAAAATTTTCCCAGTTAAAAAAATTCCTAATTCTTTAGTTATTTTTTTCTTTTTGGGACAAAAGAAGGGGAAAAAAAAACTTTTTTTGTTCATTGTGACAATTTGGGTTTTTTTGAGTCGTTCTGAGGGTTTTGGGTTTTAAAAAACTGCGAAAATAATCCCCTTTATATTTTTCTTCAATATGATGTTTCGGAGACAAAAAAACAATAGTAATAAAAAATATTATAGGTAGTAAAATAGTTTTTTTAAAACTTAGACAAAAAATCGAACACACACACACACCACACACACACCACCACACACACACACAACACCACAGGCCACACACAAAAACCCTCAACATACAACTACACCCAAAACACCACACACACACACACGCGCGCGCGCGTGCGCGCGCACCCACCCAAACACACGATAGGATTTTAAAATAATTTTATCCCCGAATTCTAACAATATCCCACATGCACCTAAAAAAAACGTCAAAAATTCCAAAAAAACAAAGAAAAATAAAATTTTCAAAGAAACCCGGCCCCGGTTCCTTTCTAACAACGCTGGGGAATTTCTAAAAAAGCGAAACTTTAAAACCCGAAATTTCCCCAAAAATTATAGCAAACCTTTCTAAAAATTATAATTTTTAAAATATATTTTGAAAAAGAATCGCCACCCATGAACACTCAAATAAGTGCAACAAAGGGCGCCCCCCCCCTCATCTCGGGCCCCCAGCTGCAGCGGGACTCTCCGTTGGCGTACCCCAGCGATCTGCCCCCACGCCCCCCCCTTTTTTCCACCTTGGCGCGAAACGGTCGACTAGCTTCGGGGAGCGACGTGAGGGTTCAGTTAACCGTCCCAAACCCCAAATTTTAAAATTATTCGTACGGAGTATCGTATCTGCAGAGGAAATTCTATTTAAAAAAAAAAACTCTCTGTATAATTAAAAAAAAAAATTACATTCAATTTCTAAACTATAAAAAGTGCTTGTTGAAAAACACACGTTGGGTTGTTCAAATTCCTCCCTTTCCTTCCAATTAATTTTACAAAAGGATATTTTAAAAAATTTCTTTTTATACCTTAAAAAAGTCTTTCTTTTCCCCCTAGATCAAGATTATGGCAAAGCATTACCTGAAAAATGTTAATTTATAATTCATTTTTAATTGTAACCACTATTTATCAAAATTTTTGTTTTAATCTTGCTATTGAACAATCATCCTCAATAAAAAGATATAAAACAAGTAAATAAATAGTTTAAGACAGATAGACAGATAAAAAACACTCTCCCCGCGTATGATAATCAGTAGTCTCGAAGAAAAAACAAAGACAAACATTTCAGGGATAGCTCCAAACGTTCCTAAAAACGTTGCAGAAAATTCAAATGTTATCATTATGAAGACGATAACGCTTGCATACATAACAATAATTACCATAAAAAAAAAAATTACTTTTTTAAAAAATCAAAATTTGGCCCCGGTTTTGCGAGAAGATGATCGAAGAAATAGAGAAATAAAAAGAAAATCATATATAGAGAGAGATAGATAAAAGACGATAGAGAGAAAGGGAACGGGGGATATTTACGTGAAGTAGTCAGGGTGAATCATTTATGATTCCGTTTTAAATTTAAAGGATTTTTTTTGTAAAAAATTTTATCTGAACTTTTATTTTTGCAGGTTACCATCGTCGCCCAGAAAACTACCCACCAGCCACCCGGAAAAAGCTTTTTTAGACTTTTAAAAAATAGTAATAACATAATTCAAGATTCAAATTTACAATTTTTTCCCAGAAAAATTCTTTTTTAATCAACGGTTAAAGGGTTTATCAGAATCAGAATTTTCTCTGTGCCATGGCGAAAACCTCACTTATAATACTTAAAAGTCCAGTATGAAATTACGGGACATTAAATAAACAATAATTAAACAGGTTTATTCATTTCAAATTTAAAGGGTTTCTCGCACAGAAGGACATTTTTTGGCAAAGGGGCAGACTTGAAATTAATTTTTTTCAACCAAATTTTTTTATTCGTGTGTTTGTCGGAGCAAAAGCGCGCGCGCGCCTTTTGCGAATGTATGTGGGAGATTAGTTTTTTTTTGTATTGTTTTTATTTTTTGTTTGAGTGCGTGCGTGCGCGCATGGGGGCGCGCGTGTGTGTGTGTGTGTGGTTTTGTGTGTGTGCGTGGGGTGTGTGTGTGTGTGGTATAATGTGTTGTGTGTGTGTGTGTGTATGTGTGTTGGTGTGGTGTGTGTGTTGTGTGTGTTGTTTTGTTTTGTTTTTTTTGTGTGTATGTTCTATAATAGGGGATTATTTTTCCGACGAAATGCACAGCATAATGTATATCCATGAATTTTAAAGGAATAACACTATTTAAACCCCCCCCCCCCACTCTCCGCGTCCCTTTCCCTACCACAAAACCCACTTTTTTGCAAAACCCTCTCAAGCCCGGGTGACCTTCCGCAGACGTCAAGAGAAAACGCCAGCTTGAATTCCCCTCGCGACCTTAAACATCTCTTTTCGTCACGGTAGGATCAGATTGCCCTCCGCCCGCTAAAACCCGCCCAAAACAAGCCGGTGTCCTTTCCGGTTGAGAAATTTCCCGCCCCAGGGGTTGAGCGGCGGGTTTTGAGGCGAATGAGATCCTTTTCGGAAAAATCTTGCTTTTTTGGGTCGATTAGCATACCAAAGAGGAATCTGCAACCCGCTTTATCTGCCTCGTTATGGGAAAGTTTGGTGGTTTTTTTGCGTGATTAGCATAGATAATAATGCATCTGAAAAGGAAAAAAAAGGCTTCCTTAATTTGATCAATGTTTTATCTTTAAAGGGAAATCCATGAATCATGACGCTCATGTTAAGGAATTTGGAATAGGCAGTTGAGTAAATATTTTTGCATTTTTTGTTTCCTCAATCCTTTGTAATATGGATAAATAATAGTAGATTTAAAAAGACTGACAGAAAACATAAATGGGTAGTTAGATAACAGATCGATAAGATTGATAGAAAGAAAATGAATAGGCAGGTTTGCTGATAGGTAAACAAAAGTTTATTATAAATTTTCAATATAAAAATTTGAGAAGTGATAGGAATATTTTTAATCATATAATGCTTTAATCTCTCACTGCAAATAAAAAGCCCATTAAACCCATTTCCCCCCCTGAGGGCCAC
>NW_023645960.1:0-7870 GCF_015228065.2 Penaeus monodon
ATAAGCAACTTAACGGCAGCCACTGTAAAACAAGAAAAAAGTAGGGCGTTAAATAGAGGCACCCTTGGAGGATGATAATCAACTTAACCCAAGAATACTGAAAATAATAAATGCAAAAGTAGAGAGATTCTTAAGAATAAAAGCTGCCAAGTAATAGAAATGGACAACCCTTTTCAAGATTCAAGAGAAATCAATTTGTTTATCTAAGGGTAATACAGAAAAAAAAATATATATAAAAAAAATAAAAACACATTAAAAAAAAAATACAACAAATAAATGAAATAAAATAAACGTGAAAGTTAATGATGATTGGTTGCTTTAATAACAATTTCAATTTGTTATTTCATATTCGATATTACGGAATCTTCGACATTAAGTATCAGCTTGTTTATAGAAAACCTGAATGATAAGTATATCTTTTAACTGAATTTGAACAATGTCTAAGTCAAGAAATAACACTGAGCTACAGCAAGCATTAGTTATAGATAATATTAATTTAATGTCTTGGAGGGTTATTTTGTGGGCAGCTGGCGGAAGCTGTACCAGGATATAACAGCACATGGCTGCTGAGGACTGGTTGAGATATCAGTAAACACCATTATATACTTTGAAATGAGTTAGAAAAGATTGGCGTATATTAAGAAAAATAAGCTTTTATAAATCGTTCTACATTAATAAACACCATTCCTAGGCACATACAGCTACACACACACAGCTACACACAAACACACACACACACGAGCAAAAAAAAAAAAAAAAAAAAAAAATAGTCAGCTCGTGTTCGATGGTTGTTACTCAGGTACCCACCAAAGGACGTTGCAATATTCTAATTAAATAGAATTTTGATTAATTAATGATTTTCAACGTAAGTGATTCTCGGCAATTTGTACAATCAAGTTTATATATCGCTTATGATACTTATGCTACATGAGCTTTTAAAATGACGATTGTTTTACTCACCATGCATGTGGCTTCAATCTAATACATTAGAAATGGGGAAAATGCTGTTGGGAATACATTTCTAGTTTTACAACGATAGTTATTTTTTTTATATCATTATTATCGTTATTACCAAAATAATAGCTTTTGGGAGGCGCCACTGACATGTACTAAGGGGGCCACCCCTATTTGCCGTGATATGATGCTGGATACCAGGAACTGTACCCAGGGGTGCCTGAGAATCCAACTGTTGTGGACTGAGGAAAAATAACGGGGAATTCGGCCACCGCTTCTAATTGTTCATTTTCAACTTACCCTGTAATTCGTCCACTATTGTCATGTCCAAGAGGTTCCTCTAAAGGCGGCATAACACCTGCTGGGGAGGACCGGTTTGAACTAGATTCCTGGCTTGCAGATGGTTGTGAATTGTGCGTATTCCTCCTTGTTCTAGGCCTAATGAACTGATAGGCAGATCTAAAATCTACAAAAGAAACTATAATGTAGGGTCACAGGTTAGCAAAAGTTGAGATAAAAGGGCCAATAAATATTTGAAAAGTTAAATGAGACAATAATACATTTGATAAAGTTAAATAAGACAGTAAAACATCGCAAGTAAAATTGAAGTAAAAGGTGCACACTAAAAGATTATACAGAGAAAGCCAAAGAGACACAGAACACAGTAAAATAATATAAACGAAGCCTACTAAAATCAAACCGTAAAAAGCTAGCAAATGACACTAAAATAAATAATACAAAACATAGTAAAATGAAGGATAAAGAACTCAAAATTATTATTATTTTTTTTTTATGTGGGACATTGAAAAGATGCTGGGAATTAAGTAAAATTGACAGTAAAGGACTACAGGAACACAGGAAAATACAAAGCAGTAAAAGGAGCAAAATAAATGGAATACTAAAATCAAACAAACTGATTAAACACGTAAGTAACATTAAGAACACAAAGTAGTAAAATTAAACTAGGAAAAAAATCACAGACCAAAAAGATGTGGAGGCTATACATATCACACATACAGGACGGAGTTAAACCATTAAAACATTAAAGGAAAGACAACAGCAACGGGGTGAAGGCCGGTGCAAAGAAAACGAGCTTAATAAACAAACAAGACTTACCCTCATTACTAATGAACTGATAAAGCCAACCGGCTTTCTACAATCACTCCCACTGACTGTCCACCATAAAATATATAGTTGTAGTGATTTGCAACGCCCCTGGCTAGTGGTAGCGGGCGTGCCATGGTGTAGGGCTGCAGTACTGCCAACCTTATTCTTTAGGCTTCGTTTGGGTGATTGCGTCCCCGAGTCTGACTCTTCATGTTCTAATATTTTAAAACCTTACAACAGATACTGGGTAAGATAAAAAAAAAAAAAAAAAAAAAAAAAAAAAAGGATAAAATGAAATAAGCAAGACAGCAGAGAATCATGAACAAATAAAACTGACTGAGGGTGGGGGTAAACAAGAGAATTCTGATCATTTATACATTAATTTAGGCACCAGATTATCTTAATTCAGTTTGTATGTATAGCATGTGCACTTGGCCACGTACTTACAAATATCCAGGCGAAAAGAAATCAGCATCCAAATCCTCAGTCACACGGCAAAAGAGACGCCGCGCAAGGAGATGTTAAGCTTCTCAAGATAAGAGAAAAGAGAGCCCCAGTACAATGTGCGGCCCCTTTTAAAGTTAGAGGGCGCGCACGGTCTCTATGAACGAGTTATATTAAAGCTTCCCCGTAACCAATTAAATAAGGATAGTAAAAATAATTAGAAGATAAAACGATAACCAAAAGATTACGAAGTGATAAAGATGCTGGAAATTAAGTAAAATTGACAGTAAAGGACTACAGGAACACAGGAAAATACAAATCATTAAAAGGAGGAAAATAAATAGAATACTAACTTTAGAAAAAAAGAGTAAAATGAGGACGAGATAAAAGATTAAAAGAATCAACACATGCACACACATCACACAAGATAAAAAGGCAAACAAAGATAAAAGCAACTGACATAAAAAGGCAAACATCACACAAGCTAAAAAGCCAAACTGAACATAAAGTAAAACTACAATCACTGGATTGTCAATACTCTCTTTAAAGTATATTCAGGTGGCGAGAGGCAGCCGCATTCACGGATACGGGCTCCGTCACCGGCAACAGAGAGAGATGCAGCAGTTTCTTTCACTACATCATCCCTCCCCTCCTGACTTCGATCTTCTCCTCTCCATCGTCAACGTTCGTCGAAGGCTTCTAACTTTCTCCGGCGGTCCCTCACGCTCGGTCCGGCCCATTCACTCCAGAACGTATCGGCAGGCACCGGGCCACGAGAGGAGCGATCGGAAGCCGACCACCCACGACAGAGGACAACGGCCGCCACTACAGGTCCTGAGAAGAGGGACGAGCGAGACACGACCATGGACAGACGCCGACACCTGCCCTCTAATACCAACCATAACTGCGGCTGGACTAGCGCATAACGGCAACACCCTGCGAAAAGAGCTGAATTAGTACATAGACTTAGCTGTGAACACAATATGCATACAAATGAAAAGATATCCTGTGCAATAAATATATCTAAAACCAGAATACAACCTAAAATTAAAAGAAACTCAAATAAAACAAAACCAAGGAAGGGTAAAAGCAATAGAAAAAAAAAAAAACAGGCCAGACAAGGCCATAAGACAAACAATATCAAACAATGAAATGAAAAAAAAAAAAAATACAGTACAGTAAGAAAATATGATGAGCAGGGATAAGATCAAGGTAATAGTTTTAAATAAATAAAACAGAAATCTATCTATCATCTATCTATCTATATATATATATATATATATATATATATATTTATATACAACAAACAAAACAGAACTAAAAGATACATAAATAATGTGCAGTTCTAAACGCAAAAGCAACAAAAGAGGAAGCAGGTCACAGCCCTTTCGAGGCATCCTGTAAGATTATAGCTTGTTAGGTACACGGCAGCCAGAGAGTAACAGCACTTCAGCAAGATCGTCAGGAACGTCTGGATCATCTGTTGGGGAAGGGTAACCATTAGCCTCACCATCTCCCATAGACTGTGGAAAGTGCAGCTCATCACTGACGTCGAAGGGACGTAACTGATTGAGACGAAGCTTGCGTTCCGTCTGTGGAGGAGCAAGATCCTTAATGATCCTTGTCACAGGACCCAGTGACTTGATAATCCTTGCAGGGCCAAACCACTTAGGACCAAGTACAGTACGACGTCGTCTACCTCCCTATTTAGAAAATCTTTAAAGAGTACAAGGTCACCTATATTAGCCGAAAACTTTCTTTTGATTGTGTGCTTATTGTAATCCCTGGTCCATTTTTCACAGGCCTGGGGGGACGTTTCTGCAACAATGCATCGAGCTTCTTGTAGCCGCTGGATCCCCCTCCATATAGTTTGTGTTTACCTGAGGAAAGCTTCCATGGTGACCAATACAAGGTACAATGGTTGTTCTGTAGACCTATGAACAACTGTATTAACAGTAAGACGAACATAGGGAAGCAGTTCATCCCACTCATGAGGGAAAGTCTAGTAGAGTGGCTAGGGCGTTTTTCACCACCACACGGTGGTCCTTAGGACCAAGTACAGTACGACGTCGTCTACCTCCCTGTTTAGAAAAATCTTTAAAGAGTACAAGGTCACCTATATCAGCCATTTTTTTTTTTTTTTTTTTTTTTTTTTATGTGCCTATTGTAATACCTGGTCCATTTTTCACAGGCCTGGACGGACGTTTCTGTAGCAATACGTCGAGCTTCCTGTAGCTGCTGGACATATGCAGCTTCTGGATCCACCTCCATATAGTTTGTGTTTACCTGAGGAAAGCTTCCATGGTGACCCATTACAAGGTACAATGGTTGTTCTCCTGTAGACCTATGAACAGCTGTATTAAAAGCAAGACGAACATAGGGAAGCAGTTCATCCCAATCATGAGGCAAAGTCACCAGTAGAGTGGTTAGGGCGTTTTCACCACCAATCGGTCCTCTCAACATGCCATTAGCCTGTGGATGGAAAATCGTAGTATACACCCTGCCGATACAACAATGAGGGTAAGATTATGAAAAGGGGCTTTTAATAGAGGAACTAGTGGAACTCAGCCCTTAAATATGGAAGTAAACAGCATAGCTCTGTGAGCGTATCTCCCTGGGGAATGCCTACCAGAGAAATCACTAGTAAAGCCTTGGCTACAGACACTGAATCAATGTCTTTTACCTGGAGTGTGTTAGGGATCGCAACACGAGAAAAGTTTGTCATAAAAGGTTTTGGCTGTAATGGGGCTGGATTATCATGACTTTACTGGACATTCTCTAGCACTTCTCACAAGACCTGCAGTTGTCTTTGATGTCAGCACCCATTTCCAGGCCAATAAAATTGTTCTCTTACCTTAATTTTTGTCTTACGGTGTGAGAAATGGCTGCAAGTGGACTTTCATGCACTAGACTGAGAATTATCTTCCGGCAGTCAGCAGCTACAACCAGAGAGGTTTCGCCTTTCACAGAATTTGCAATTCACACGGGAGCCGTAGATCAAACCATTCCTTACCTCATATTTATACACACCAGCCATCGTGCATGTCTTCTGTTTCCCCAGCATTAGCTTTGCACCTGACACCTGACAAAGATGGACAAGTTGACTGGAGTTTGACCAATTCCGAAGGTGTGATATTGAGAGCTTCTAACTTTGCTAATACTAGAGGATGGACTCTCTTAATTTTACATGATCTAGTTTCAACTGCTTCAACATATTCATCAGTAACATTAGTCATTTTGTAACAGGTTACAGTGAACTGATAAAGCCAACCGGCTTTCTACAATCACTCCCACTGACTGTCCACCATAAAATATATAGTTGTAGTGATTTGCAACGCCCTGGCTAGTGGTAGCGGGCGTGCCATGGTGTAGGGCTGCAGTACTGCCAACCTTATTCTTAGGCTTCGTTTGGGTGATTGCGTCCCGAGTCTGACTCTTCATGTTCTAATATTTTAAAACCTTAAAACAGATACTGGGTAAAAAAAAAAAAAAAAAAAAAAAAAAAAAAAAAAAAAAAAAAAATGGATAAAAAAGAAATAAGCAAGACAGCAGAGAATCATGAACAAATAAAACTGACTGAGGGTGGGGGTAAACAAGAGAATTCTGATCATTTATACATTAATTTAGGCACCAGATTATCTTAATTCAGTTTGTATGTATAGCATGTGCACTTGCCACGTACTTACAAATATCCAGGCGAAAAGAAATCAGCATCCAAATCCTCAGTCACACGGCAAAGAGACGCCCTGCAAGGAGATGTTAAGCTTCTCAAGATAAGAGAAAAGAGAGCCCCAGTACAATGTGCGGCCCCTTTTAAAGTTAGAGGGCGCGCACGGTCCTATGAACGAGTTATATTAAAGCTTCCCCGTAACCAATTAAATAAGGATAGTAAAAATAATTAGAAGATAAAACGATAACCAAAAGATTACGAAGTGATAAAGATGCTGGAAATTAAGTAAAATTGACAGTAAAGGACTACAGGAACACAGGAAAATACAAATCATTAAAAGGAGGAAAATAAATAGAATACTAACTTTAGAAAAAAAGAGTAAAATGAGGACGAGATAAAAGATTAAAAGAATCAACACATGCACACACATCACACAAGCTAAAAAGGCAAACATCACACAAGATAAAAAGGCAAACTGAACATAAAAAGGCAAACATCACACAAGCTAAAAAGCCAAACTGAACATAAAGTAAAACTACAATCACTGGATTGTCAATACTCTCTTTAAAGTATATTCAGGTGGCGAGAGGCAGCCGCATTCACGGATACGGGCTCCGTCACCGGCAAAAAGAGAGAGATGCAGCAGTTTCTTTCACTACATCATCCCTCCCCTCCTGACTTCGATCTTCTCTCCATCGTCAACGTTCGTCGAAGGCTTCTAACTTTCTCCGGCGGTCCCTCACGCTCGGTCCGGCCCATTCACTCCAGAACGTATCGGCAGGCACCGGGCCACGAGAGGAGCGATCGGAAGCCGACCACCCACGACAGAGGACAACGGCCGCCACTACAGGTCCTGAGAAGAGGGACGAGCGAGACACGACCATGGACAGACGCCGACACCTGCCTCTAATACCAACCATAACTGCGGCTGGACTAGCGTATAACGGCAACACCCTGCGAAAAGAGCTGAATTAGTACATAGACTTAGCTGTGAACACAATTGCATACAAATGAAAAGATATCCTGTGCAATAATATATCTAAAACCAGAATACAACCTAAAATTAAAAGAAACTCAAATAAAACAAAAACCAAGGAAGGGTAAAAGCAATAAAAAAAAAAAAAAAAACAGGCCAGACAAGGCCATAAGACAAACAATATCAAACAATGAAATGAAAAAAAAAAAAAAAAACAGTACAGTAAGAAAATATGATGAGCAGGGATAAGATCAAGGTAATAGTTTTAAATAAAAAAAACATATATATATATATATATATATATATATATATATATATATATATAAAAAAAAAAAACAAAAATAAAAGATACTAAATAATGTGCAGTTCAAAACTCAAAAGCAACAAAAGAGGAAGCAGGTCACAGCCCTTTCGAGGCATCCTGTAAGATTATAGCTTGTTAGGTACACGGCAGCCAGAGAGTAACAGCACTTCAGCAAGATCGTCAGGAATGTCTGGATCATCTGTTGGGGAAGGGTAACCATTAGCCTCACCATCTCCCATAGACTGTGGAAAGTGCAGCTCATCACTGACGTCGAAGGGACGTAACTGATTGAGACGAAGCTTGCGTCCGTCTGTGGAGGAGCAAGATCCTAATGATCCTTGTCACAGGACCCAGTGACTTGATAATCCTGCAGGGCCAAACCACTTAGGACCAAGTACAGTACGATACGTCGTCT
>NW_023645961.1:0-5000 GCF_015228065.2 Penaeus monodon
TATATATATATATAGAGATGGGTTTAGAGGCCGCGAGGCCGAGTGGTTAGAACACGGATTCAAGACTGTCACGACGGCAATCTGAGTTCGAGGATTCGAGTCACTGGCCGGCGCGTAGTTCCTTTGGGCAAGGAATTTGATTGCCTACCTAGCCACTGGGGGCAAGTCAGTGCCGGTCCCAAGACCGGATAAATAGAGAGAGTTGGTATCAGTAAGGGCATCTGGCCATAAAAGATATCTGCCAGAACCTGATTATCATGGCGATCCCATATAAGAATGGGATAAAGCTAAGAAAAAAATAGTAATAATATATATATATATATATATATATATATATATAAATACATATACATATATTAATGTGTAAATATATGCATGTGTATATATACATATGTATGTATGTATGTATGTATATATATATATATATATATATATATATATATATATATATATATATATATATATATATAACACACACACACACACACACACACACACACACACACACACACATATATATATATATATATATATATATATATATATATATATATATATATATATACAGATATATATTTTTTTTTTTTTTTTTTTTTTATCTGCTGTCTCCTTTGTTACTTAGTCTTCCATTACTTCATTCAAATGATTGCCAAATTAACATATTGGTCCTTATCAACCTGACTGTTTATTCCTAAATCAGCCTCTGCCCCCTTGTACACACCTGGAGACTTGGTTTCGTTGGGCACGATGCAGCGAATGAAGTGCGGCTCGGTGGAGTTCACGTCCTCATGAGGTTGTTCAGCTGGTCCTGCGGGAGAGAGGAGGGACGCTGCATAAGAACGACTCCTTTTTGAAAGAGCACTGCGTTCAAAGGCTGGTTAATGTGTTCATATAACATAATAACACTAATACCATGTGCCATCGCCCACGACTGAGGAAGAGAAACGGTACCTTGTAGCCGGAGGACACCGTCTTGAATCCCGTGGCTGCCTTCTTCCCGCCCTTGCCTGCGAGGGACGAGAAAAGCAGTGAGTTTAGGCCCTGACAGGCTTCGGAGCCAGTGAATGCTATGTACACTTTAGAGAACGGGGTAGGCATATGTGTGTGTTTGTTTGTTTCTTTCTTCGTGTTTTTTTTTGTGTGTGTGAGTGTGTGTTTGTGTGTGTGTGTGTGTGTGTGTGTGTGTGTGTGTGTGTGTGTGTGTGTGTGTGTGTGTGTGTGTGTGTGTGTGTGGTGTGTGTGTGTGTGTGTGCTTATGCCCGTGTTTCTTATAAGCAAATGCTCATGTCAAGCTTCTCACCCTTAGCCTCAGGTGGGCCCGACTGCCCGGGGTGATCAGCGAAAAGCTCCACGGTCAGTTCATTGTCGGCTTTCTTGAGCTGGTCCACGACGGTGTCGTTGAGGGGGTCCTTGTTCTTCTCCAGCCACCCGGAGAGGTTGTAGGGCACCGTGCCGGCGTAGTGGACGATGGCGAAGTGGGCCTCGGCCTGGCCGGGCTTGGGAGGCTTAGGCTTCACGAAGACAGGGGACTTCCCAAGGTGGTTGGTCTTCAGCTTTTCTTCGAAGGATTTGTCAGTAGCCTTCGGGAACATAGACTCTTCTTCGAGAATGGCGAGGATACCAAGTTTCTGTAGAATACCAAGGTATAATAGATATAATATGCCTTTTCATTTTCATCAACGTTTATTCTAAAAATAGAATAGGTCCTCCTTCGTTATAGTGAAGAATGTTCAAAGTCAGTCCATTAAACCTAGTTTAAATTCAAATATGATAAGTATGTGCAAGGAAACTTTAAACAGTTATACATAAATATGTGTGAATGCTACCTTCTCGAAGAGCTCAATGCAAGCCTGCAGATCCATACCGAAGTCGACAAAGACCCAGTCAATGCCCTCGGCCTTGTACTCCTCTTGCTCAAGCACGAACATGTGGTGGTTGAGAACTGCTGCAACTTCTCGTTACAGAAGTTGATGCAGATCTGCTCGAAGCCGTTGAACTGTTAAATGAAATATTAGTAGAATGATAAAAAACATGGCGTGGATGTAATTTGCCTACAAATTTCTATGAATATAATAACTGGAATTACACTTTACGTCGAAAATCTCGAATCCTGCAATGTCGAGCACGCCAATGAACATAGCTCGCTTCTGGCCAGTCTCCAGAGTGATATTGCACATCTTGACCAGCCACTTGAAGCACCGGTCGAAGAGACCCTTAGCTAAGGCGCCACAAGAGTACAGCACTTGCTCCACATTCCTGCCCTGAGTCACGAACTCAGCACCGACCTTGATCTTAGGCTTGCATAAGTTCTTGTAAAAGTTCCTCACCATCAACACCAAGCAGTTTCCCAATAATGATACCAGGCTGTGGAAAGAATGAAATGGGGGATATTTTGAAGGTGCGCTAAAAATGGCCACAGAAATGGTCCTGTTGCATTTCCTCACTGGTCATAGAAGCCGAATGACAAAGGGACTTACATCGGTGCCGTCAGGTTCAGCCTGCTCTTCGCGACCTCGCTGTTTGAACTTCAAACAACCGAAGTTCATAACAACTGCCGTTATCCTGTAACAGTTGTTCTCTGAGTATGGGTGAAGTTCAGAATATCGAAAGCGTCCTGAAAGAGCATGGACAGCATATTACTAGAGGGTTTTTATCCGGCATACAGTACATATGCATGAAGCATCCTGAATGTTATATATACATACAGACATACGTGGAGATGCATACACGGATACATATGTGTACGAATCGACATGCATACATGCACATACAAGCTATAATTTATGATGCACTGTAGCAGAGTAAAGCCATTGCCACACTGGCCTACAATATTTGCAACCGTTGTTGAATTCGCGACCTGTGATTGCCGCAACCAAATCTCACAATCTCAGCTCCCGCTCCTCGTTATTTCCACATTTTCTAAATTACGGGAAACCAAAGTTGCTGCGATTAAAATTCAGCAACCTATTGAGACAAAAACTTATGTCCGGGTGTTATGTTATTTTTGATTACTGTAGAATCTACTACAGGAAGCTAATTTAATAATCGCTTTAGTCCCAAGAAAGTTATGTTTTAATTGGTATATCTGTACCGTACGGTCTGCACTGCCAAACCCACAAAATATTTTTTTCTACATAATACTGTAGTCAGTTCGTATGCTAAAAAGCAAAATCACTACATACACCATGGAGTTCAAATTTCCATGGGCATGTTTCAAAACTTTTTTTTTTTTTCTTTGTATGGTACCCTGTCAGATTCTGACTTTGGCTGTCACAGCATGATACTTAATTGTACTTTCATGCTGTGATGATCTTGGAGTGAGTACTTGGTAGGGTCCCCAGTTTCTTTCCACGGAGAATGCTGTTGTCACCTTTTAGGTAATCATTCTTTCTATTTACCCGGGCTTGGACCAGCTCTGACTCGGGCTGGCTTGCCCATCCAGTGGCTAGGTAGGCAGTCGAGGTGAAGTTCCTTGCCCAAGGGAACAACGCGCCGGCCGGTGACTCGAACCTTCGAACTCAGATTGCCGTCGTGACAGTCCTGAGTCCGATGCTCTAACCACTCGTCCACCGCGGCCTCTTAAAAGTGAAACTGCCAAACAAATAAAATCAAGAAGTCTGAATCCAAGAGAATTGACTGAGGCCTTTTGTCATTTTAACAACTCCCCAGACAGGTAAAAAAAACATTTGGCAATACACAAGTCTTGTGCAATAATAATAGGGCCAAGTAAACAAATGGCCATCTTAATGTTCTCTGCGGTATTCTCCAAACAATTCAAAATAATAGTGATATTCTTTACAAATGTTATGATATTAGTGCATACCTAGCTATCGGTTTATATCGATACAGCAAGAAGTATATAGACAGCTTATGATTACTCAGTGAAATAACAGAAATTCTTGTGGACATAAGTCTGGAGTAATAAAACCATAACATGAATGGGAGCCAACTTTAGAAGGAATACATTAAACAATCACCGTAGACGCCAAGATTTGCGTTCTGACAAAGACCAAACAACTGATTAGGTAAAATAGAGCCATAGATCTTTGACAGATTTTTTTTCTTTTCTTTTCTTTTCTTTTAAAAGTAAGTCATCATGGATAGGCATACAAGCACTCTCAAAACAAAATATATTTGATGGAGGTCTGTTGGCCTTTTCTGAAGTCACTGTCGGCATGCTACTTATCATCTTATCGTCAGTAGATCTCACATGTGCACATGATTTCAGAGGCCAGGGAGAGTCTTTCCAGTACCGTATATGTATATCTCTTGTTCTAGCCTTCTGTTTATTTAGGTAGCCCTCACGAAGTAACCATCGTTTTGACAATGCAGTGGTTGCACATAGATGCCAATGTAACCACGACTTTGGGTACACAAACTATCATTCAGTCAGTTATGGTGTGCATATTTCTTTATGTAGACACACACACACACACACACACACACACACACACACACACACACACACACACACACACACACACACACAATGGATATGTATCACAACAACGTAATTTTATAAAAAAGAATGAAATTAAATCTCACGTGAGTAAACTGCATGTCCTCTCTGTCGTCGATAGACTGAACTGTGACCTTCCCTGGGACACATAATGGTAGTCGTAGATGTCGTTACTCAGGTGACATATAGCTGAAATCAGCAAGAAAATGGATATTCAAAGAAACTGAGCTTGATATAGCGTATTAAACTCTCATGCTCTAATGCTAGGAAAAGATAACTCACACCCATCTGGCAACAATGTTTGAAGGTTAAATTAAGAAAATGATATAATTTGCAAAAAGTAATTTCCATTACCCAAGCTCCCCCCTACTCACGTTTAATTTCTGCGATCTGGTCGGACATCATCTGGTAGAAGATGTGGTAGGAGCGCTCGAGTGACTGCTGGGAGATGACGCGAGCCTTCTCCAGCAGGTACACCTCGATGTCAGCGCCGGATAGCTTGCCGTTGGGGGCGAAGTGGATGCGGATGAACTTGCCCTGA
>NW_023645962.1:0-7870 GCF_015228065.2 Penaeus monodon
AATTATTTTTTTGTTATAAATTTAAAATTTTTTAATACATATAAAAAAAAAACGTTTAACAATATTTTCATATTAAAATAAATTATAAAATATAAAAATAATATATATATATATATTTTTATATTTTATTAATATGGTTTTTGTGGGTGTGTGGTTTTTGTGTGTTGTTTGTGTGTGTGTGTGTGTGTGTGTGTGGTTACACATTTTTTTGATTTTTTTCCCTTTTTCCCCTTTCAATGAAAGGCGAAAAAATATAAAACCTGTTTTTCTTTTTCGTTTTGAAAGATGTGTCATAAAAGACCGGTGGAACACTTCACCCCTCCGCCCGATAGCTGCCCTTTTCCTTGGCAGGACCAGATGCCGTTTCCCCTCTTTTCGCACCCCTCAAAGGGGAACCGCCGCATAAAGGACACGCCCGAAAGGCAAGGAAAAGGCCCGGGCAACAGCCCAAGCCACGCAGGGTCTTTCCCCCCCTTATCCTCCCCCCGGGGGCACAGGGTTCTCTTGGGGGGCTCTTCTATCTTAAACAATAAAAACGAGCTAAGACCCCTTTCATTAAACTCGCTTCAATATATAAATGTGTATATATACATCATATTAGTGTTCATAATTATATATATATATATATATTATTATTATTTTAATATATAATATAAAAAATTTACTACTATATAGGGGGATGGAAAAATATACCCATATATACGCTTTTCATTTTATTATATATATATTATATTAATTATTATATTTTATATATATAATAATATATATATTTAAAATATAAAATTTTAACTACATCATAAATATTTTATTATATTATATATATATATAATTTACATACATACATTTTATTATATAATATATATATATATTATATAATTTATGTTGTTTTAAAATTATTATTATATATATATATATATATAATTATCCCTACTACATATATATAATATTATATTTATTATATATATATATTATGTATGTTGTATTATTTAAAATATATATTTAAAATATTTTATATATGTATGATGTATATATATATTAAATATTTAATATATTTTAATATATACATTATATAAAAATATATATATATATAATATATTATATAAATAATGCTTTAATATGGGTATTTTTTATCCATCCACATAAAATTGTTTATATATAATATTTAAAAATATATTAAATATATATATAATATATATATATAATTTTGGAACACCTTTTGTATGTATAAAACCTTTTTTATATTTGTAACGAGTTAAATAAAAGGGGGTCTTAGCTCGTTGATCTATTGTTGAAGAAGATTGAGACCCCCCAAAGAGAACCCTGGCCCCCGGGTCGAGGAAAAGGTGGGGGGAACCGCCCCTGCGGGCTTGGGCTTCTCCCGTGCCCTCTCCCCCCTCTGCCTTCGGGCGTGCCCTTTTGCGGGGTTTCCCTTCGAGGCGTGGGGAAAAGAGAAAGCGGCACCTGCGCCCTGCTCAAGGAAAAGGGAAAGCTACTCGGACGGAGGTGTGAAGTGTTCCCCCGGGCCCTTATATGTACACATCTTTCAAAACGAAAACGAAAAGCATTTTTTTTCTATTGTTTCGTCCTTTCATCTGAAGTGGAAAAGGAAAAATTTAATTGTTTAAAAAAATGTTATACACCCCCCACACACACCACACACACACACACACACACACACACCACACAAAACACCCACCACTTTTATTTTATAAAATTATATATAAAATATATATTTTAAATATAAAATAAATATATTTTAAAATATGGATTTTTGGTTTAATACGTTTATATGTAATAAAATTGTAAAAAACATATAATAATATATGTATATATATAATTATATATTTTTTATAATATATATATATATATATATTATATATATATATTATATATATATAAAAGGCATAATATGTATTTACATTATATATTAATATTATGTTAAATATATAAAATTTATAAATGTATTAATTATAAAATATTTTAACCCTAGAAATTTAAGGGCCCTTCCCTGCCCAAATTCCTCGTCGTTCTGCAGTAGATCAAAAAAGACTGAAAATCGTGGCATTTTTCCATAATGGATAAAAGTTCTTGCTTAGAAAAATTTCCCTCCGTCCCTAAAGCACGCCCCCCCCACCCAAAAACCCGTGGAGGAGGCGGGGCGTTTGGGTCAAAAGGTTCCTCGGCCTTCAACGACACACTCCACCACCCAAGACCCCCAAGCTGTACACCAGCGCCCGGGAAAAAGGGGCCCTCTCTCCCTCTTCGTAAAGGTAAATTTTTTTTTCCCTATCCTGTCTTTTATGCCCCGTTGTTTTTTTACATTTTTTTTGTATATAACACTACTACGTGAAGGAGGGAAAATTTATTCTAGTTTCAGGGAATTTAAAATTTCCCTAAAATAGACCCCTTATTAAGTTTTACAAAAAAATACGAGAAAAAAGGGGTTGGGTAAAAGAAAGGGACCCCCAGGAACAACACCCAAAAAACCCAGTATACAACTAAACAAAAGGAGTGTGCAACTGGGCTTACTAGCTTATCCCCCATTGCCTACTACTCATCCCTAGAGTTTTGGGTGGGTCCCCTTACCAAAAAGAAATTTTAGAATTTATTTAAATAATTCACCACCCCCCAACAGCCACACACAAAAACACACACAACACCCAAACCACACACACACACCCACACACAAAACCAACACACACACACCCCACACACACACACACACACACACAAAACACCCCCGCACACAAAACACACCCCCCGATCGCACACATATAAATATACATCCCATAATAAAATGTCGTGTTTTACTGCGCATATGCTTGGGGTCGCTATGTGTTTTTTAAACGAGTTGTTTCGCCATTTTGGGAAAAAATCAAGTTTTTTTTTTAACTATTACTAAGTAATATCCTATAAAATAAACTTTTGTATATAAAACTACTCTCAATATTAAATGTTTCCCACTGTGCTTCCGTGTCACAAACCTTTAAACTGCCTAAAACCTTGGGTGTCGAATTCAAAATGCCTCGCAGAGATTATAAAAATGTTTTTCGTAAAAACCGAAATTTTCCCCTGCCACTCTCTTAAAAAATACAAAACTCACTGTTTTTTTTTTTTTCCCCCGTTTTATTTTTTTTTTTAACCTTGTCATTTTTTCAATAAATAAAAATTTCTCCCAAAAAGGGGCATAAAAAATCAGAGAAAAGAGAGATGGGGAAACGGTCCAAAGTATGTAATACGCGTTACAAAAATGAATTCATTTCACTGAAGGGGGAAAACCCCCTTTCAAAATGGTTATTTTTTAAAAACATGCACAATACACATTTTAAGCTTACACAAAAAAAAAATTTCACTTTTCGTTCCCGTTCACAAAACCCCCTGCAAAGCCTTATATAGTTACCCTCGTTTCCATTGACTTTCCCTCGTACAAACGTACCGCAAAAACCCCACACACACACACACACACACAAAACACCCCCACACACACACAACCCCAACAAAAAACACACCACACCCCACGCACGCGCAGCACGCACGCGCAGGGAAACAACACATACACACCACACAAAACACCACACACCACACACACACACACACACCTACACATTTTGCAAGTGAAATAAACCCCAACATTTTTTTCGAGGATTTATGGAAATTCCCTCAAAACTTGAAAAAAAAGGTTTTAGAGTACTAAAATTTGGTTTGAAAACCCTTTTAATTTTCTGGGGTTGATGCACTGAAACCAAAGTCTCACTACCAAGGGTTTTTAAGATTATTTCAAACCAATGCCCCCCTTTGTTTGCACATTATTCTTTTTTTCCCGTTATCAAGTTCCTTTCGGGGTCCAATTGCCTTATGAAAAGGGCCCGATGTCACCATAACTTATTTGTACTATAAAATGCAGGATGCAATTTACTTTCGTAGGGGGAACTCGATTGGGGAAAAAATTATCCCTGACCTTAAAAGTTTTTTTTCTGTCCTTTTCTCTCTCTCTCTCTCCCTCTCTCTCTCTCTCTCTCTCTCTCTCCCCCTCCCCTAAAACCCCCGTCCTTTCCTCCCCCTGGGCCTCCCTCTTTATTCCCTTTCCCTTCATCCTTTTCCCATCCGCAAAAAAGATTAGCATAAATGTAGGGCCCTTTTATAAGTTAAACTGTGTTGGGCGTGACTGTAATGCTCTTCGTTACCACTCAGTACTGATATTTTTTTCAAAAAGAAGTAGAAAATGGAAAACTAATTCAAGGGAAGGGTTGGCACAGAATGCATAGTAGTAAAAGTATAGTAGTTAAATTTATATGGTGGGGGTGGTTTGGGGGGCTAAAGTGGGGGGTGAAGAAATTTTTTAGTCTAAGGGGGCGGGGGTAGCAGTAACCCGTAGCAGCAGAAGTAGCACTGACACAGTAAATGTTTTATTTGCGTCGGGGGTAAAGGGGAAACCAAGGGAAAAACCCCCGGATTTTGGGCCCATTCAATCTTTAAACGAAAGTGATTTTAGTGCCGGGAGGTCTTTCGGAAACCGCAATGTAAACACTAGGGGAGGGCCCCGGGGGAAAACTTCCCCACCCCTCCTGGGCTGAAAGGGGGGGGGGCCTTCGTCTGTAGTTCTTTATTTCATTGCCCTGAAAGGGCATGTGCCCAAGGGGATCCCGGCGCCCAGGTGGGCGAAAAGGGTGACGGAGGAATTTACCGGGTTCCATTAGTGAACCCGACAATGCCGGGTAAATCGCCACTGGCACCAAAAAAAAATTATGAACACCCCGCCCCTTCCCCCGAAGGACGAAAGCAATCGGGAAAAAAAAAAAAAAGGGTTAAAAAGGACCCCACCAAAAGACCCTCCGGCCCTTTAGGGGTAAACCCCCCCCGCCTTGTGCAGGAACACTCTCCCTTCATCGTATGTTTATGTCGCTCGCTCCCCGCATAAATATATTGACAACCTTTTAGAAGGGGCAAACGGAGGGATTATCTTCAAAATATGTGATGAAAACCCAAAAAAAAAAAAAATATGACAATTCCTTGTCCACACTCAACAGGGATCCGATCTTGAAAATGCGTAGCACTCGAAAGAGCTCACAAAAGGGAAAAAAAAGTGCAAAAAGGATGGGCAACCGCCCCAAACCGCTCTATAATATGGAAAGGAAGCCAAAACCCCCTCCCCAATCATACCTCTTTTTTTTGGCCCCCCTTTCGGCCGGGGGAGGGCATCCCCCTTTATCTGCTATAAATGCATGGGAAGTTTGGCCCTGTAGCTTTAAATCTGCAAGGGGAAAAGGGACGCTGTGCAGCATTGGGGGGAAAAACCCTACTGCCACGAAGTGCCTGGCAGTGTTGCGAGAGAGAACCCACAGATTTCACCGCCTTTGTCCCCCCCATGCTTCCCGGTGTGGGATGAAAAGTTTTTAGTGGCACGCCATTCTCGCCCTTTTTCCCCCAAACCCTCATTTTTCCCCCCCCTTGTTTTTCCGCCCAAACCCCGCACCCGCACGGGGTCTTCATCTGATCTACGATAAAAGGGTCATTTTTTATGCTGCCGTTGGGTCCTGCCCCGGATTTTTCACCCTGTGGCTTTGCTATGGACGAAAAAATACACTCATGCCTTTCCTCAGTCTTTCAATCCACCCAGTGCGGGGTCCGCAACGAGCCAGCCCCCGGCCCTTCCCCGCTTTTTTACCCAAATTTTCTGTCTTCCCCGGTGGGGTTTGCAAACCCGCTGAGGTTTTGGGGTTCGAGGTCCCCAGGAAAGGGGGGAAAAGGGGGAAAGGCAGACAGTCACGACCGGAGCTCCTCCACCTTGCTCCCGCCAAACCCTTTTTCACCTGGCATATTTTTTTTTTTCCCCCGCCCCTGGTCTCCACCACCACGCCCCCCAGCACCATCACTGCCCCAGGGGCCCTGTATGGTGAAATTTTTCCCGACCCTATTGTGCTTACCTGGGATGTTTTCCCCGAAAAAATTATCCCGGGGTGTCCCAGTGGGGTGCGCCGCGTGAGTGACCCCTTGGGGCAAATTGCTTTTATCGTCTTTTTGGGGGTTTTTAGTGTTACTTTTCCCTTTGGTTTGTGTTCTATTTTTTTAATTTCCCGTATTTTAAAAATTCTACTTGGGCCCACGAGTAAATTTAAATTTCCCCCATCTCTAACTCTTACCCCGCAGGAAATTAAAGGGATATGGTATTAAAAAATCAAAAGAAGATTTAAGAGGGGGAAAATATTTTAAGGGAAGGGAAAAAAGATAAAGAGGCAGTTGAAAGTCTTAAACCCCACCTGAGGTGCTAAAACAATACTTGAAAAGTTACCTTAGTTTTCTATTTTAAAAACTTAAAATAAAATCGAAAAAAAAAGAAATGGCATATTTTTAAAAAAGTCACCTGTGTGTGATGCCAAAAGGGAAAAAAGGGAATTAAAGTGACGAATCCTCGTACTGCTTGCTTTGTTTTGGTGGGTCTGTGGCGCCCTTTGGGGCCGTGCCACAAAAGTACCAAAAGTTTTAAACCCGTAAAACAGTTGTAGCCTTCGCTACTTTTGGGGCTGCCCAGCACTGGGGGGCGGGACCCCTTCCCTACCCTGATTCCCTTCCCCTCCACCCCCTGTGAAACCCAGCACCCACCGCGTGCCAGCCCCGGGGCCCCTTTACCCAACCTGCGGCAAGGCCCCAAAAGACAGGGGAGCGTCCCAAATGTGCCCCGTGTGGGGTTTACCACCGCAAAGATTTCCCGCGGGGTTGCCGGCGAGTGGGGGCTTGGGAGAGGCCACCTTACGAGGGGGGTCCCCCGGGGCCCCAAAGCTGGGCCCTACCCTTTTTCTAAATTAAAGACCAAACTCCCACTCCCTCCCCGGGCGCCAGCCGAGGCACTGTCCCTCACCCTCGGGCAGGGATGCCCGCAGGCCTGGGGGGGAAATCTCCTGCCAACCATGTGGCAGAAGTGACGTCACGCCGCTACCAAGGCGATGTAAAGTTCTTGAACTTTTAAAGGGAATAAAGCTCTGAAAGAACAAAAATAACTTAATAAATGAACAGCAACGGGGAGACAGGACATGGAAAAAATAAAAGTGTCATTGTCGAGATACTAGTGTTACCATTATGCTAAAAGAACAAACGAGGAGAGTCGTGTCAGACCACCGTGCTGATAACCCGAGTGGGGGTGTCAGCGCTGACACAGCGACGAACAATATCAGGATCCCCGTGACATCGAGTCAGGTGACGCAACCCCCCCCCAGGTGCATCGGCAAAGCAACCGAAGGGACTGTGCTGCGAATGAACAAAACTAAGACCAAATGTCTGAAATGGTTAAAATCTTTTTAATCTCGACTACCATCTTAATGAAAACCATCATTAAAAAATTATATGTTTCTTATGTGAATCTAAAATTCATAATATTTGAGGGAATAACAGCAGATTACGATTACCCAATAAAGCACATCAAAAATTTTCCCAACCGCTGTCACTGACTACTGTAAAAAATGGGTCTGTTTACGGGAAAGAGAAAGAGGGCCCAAAGGCCCCCCAGCACCGAGGTGGATCAATACCCAATTCTGGCCAAGGAATAAAAAAGCGTTAGGGCTTACTATTGTTTAGAAAATTGATTTAGGAGCCTGCAGTTTCTTAAAAGTCATTAAGGAAATTTAGAGAATTTAAAAACTAAAAATCCGTAGTAAACACTGGGAACAATTCTTGCAAAAAAACAAAGGGCAAACTTTTGTAATTAACGCATGAGAAAAACTAAAAGGCTGACGGGGAAACTTTCACAACACCGCAGTTTTTCCGCAGTCCCAAAAACAGGCTAATATTCTGCTCGAGCAGTGGGGTGGGGAAATTCTCATTAACTCACTTCCAAAGGGATTAAAAAAAAAAAGGAAAAAAAATAAAATTTTTTAAA
>NW_023645963.1:0-15000 GCF_015228065.2 Penaeus monodon
AGATGAAAAATAAAAAATTTTCCGAAAATTTGTAGCCTTATAAGAAAACGTTAACCGGAATGATGCCCACTGGTTTTGGTACCGCCTTACACCATTTTAGTTTCGCTTTTGGACCCCTTCAGAGCGGTCGTTAAAGCTGGAGAAGAACATCTTAAAAATTTTCCCAACAACTCGGAGGGCTACCCGTTTCAGAAAAGTTTTAAGGGAAGGTTCCCTTCTCCTACCGAACCAAGGTGGCTTCACGCTCCATCCCTTTCCCAGAGGACTCCTTCCACTCAGTGCTTTCCCCGGCCCTCGTTTGGTCGGCCGTTTTCAAGTTTTTCGAAGGTCGAAGGGGTATCCCTAGTCTGTGTTCGGTCGTCCCTTAAGGATCGAATGCGGCGTCTTGTCAGCTGTTTCCAGACCCCGGGGCCCCAGCAGGCGGCCCTGTATGGGGGATTTTGGCATCAAACTCCCCCACAAAATACTTTCGGGTTTCTCCTATAAGAAGAAATGAAAACTCGTTTTTTTTTCCTTTCGTTTTTTTTTCTAAACGTTTTGTTTCCCACCCCAATCACCTTTTTAGTCATGACCTTAGCCCAACTCCAATCAAGGGCTTTAAACGACGGTTGATACAGGGCTGAGAAGAACCGGCTTTTATTAATTCAATGAGGGACCCTTTCGTTTTGGGCGGAAATTTTCCACCTTTTTAATTTAGCTTTGAGATTTTCTACAAAAAGTTCAAATTTATCTACCATAAAACTCCCACAATAATTTGGTAATCTAAGATAGTTCTTCATTATGGTATTATGTTTGGTAAAAAGCTAGCTTTGTAATACCAATGAAGATATGTACAATTTTAGAATATGCTGGCCACCGTTATCACACAGGGCCAATATACGTTATATAAATAAAAAATAATCTTATTGGGGGGATATTTTTAAATATATTGGGGGTGGTGTGGTGTCGCGTGTGGTGTGGGTTGTGGGGGTGGTGTGTTGTTGATGTTTTACACCCTATAAAGGTTTATGGAAGGGGATATAATCTTTTTATGAAATTTATTCCATTAAAATTTATTCTATTGGGGTTATATAAATTTATAAATTTATAAATTTTCCATAACTATAGTATATTTACTACAATATATTGTTACATTTTATGTTTTGTGTAATGTAAACAAAATATATGTCTATATATAATATATTTTTAATTTAAATATACTTTTAAACTTTAAATACTTTACCTATATCCCCACAAATGAAATGCTTTTGTGATAAAAAAAAATTTTTGTATTAAAATGTGAGATATAGGGATTTTTACATTCCCTTAAATATATATTCTATAACTGAGTTTATCAGGGGCCACCATAAAGGTTATTTTTTCAAATGGGGTCTTATGTGTCTATTATACGGATTCCTTTGCTTAATATGTTAATTACCATTTTCCCATTGTTAAATTTATATAATATTATTTAAGAAGAAATCTATCTATTAAGTTTATAAAAGTACAAAAATATTTTATAATACGGTAAAAGATAAAAACCACACAAAAACGAAAACACAGATATAATATAATATTATATATATATATAATATATATATAAAAATATTAAATATTATAAAATCCATATTTATAGGGATGTGTGGTGGTGAAATTATGCACTGGTATTAAACACTATGGGGGTGTTTGTTAATAAATTACACACAACACACTACACCCACCACCACACATAATCGTATATAGGACAACCCAAGGACACCACACACCAACATGACCACACCCTACCCCAAGATGATTATTATAGACTTTTGGATATTTTTAGTTATTAGTAACGTACCTAGGGGTTTGATATACGTATATGTATATATATTTTATTTACGAACCACCCACCACGGTGGTGTTTATTTCCTTATCCAATAAGTTTAATAACTCCTGCTTAACCTTACGCTCCTAAATTATGATCCGATAGCATATGCACACTAATGAGGCCATCAAATACGTGGAAAATAAAAAATAGTATCAGAACTCTTTATCCACTCTTGCGAGGCATATAATCTCATTGTGAACATGCAACAATACAATGTTCTTATAATAAATGCATGTCTAATTGGCTAGCTGCCTGCAATGAGACCTTACAAACCTCATTACTAGAAAATAAAAGTAATTTGGGCATATGTACTATATTCTCTTTTATAGATGTCTTCTGAATTTATTTTATAAACCCAAACGTTAATTGTATTTTCCTAAAAAACGAAGTGGGAACATAATGATCTTAAAATGCAACATTTTAACATCAAATTTTTTTGTTATGCATCATGGAAAGGGGAAATGCTTCAAATTTTAAATTGGGTTTTGCCTGGAAAAATATTTGTTGTTTATAGGTAAAATCAAAGTGATTGAAACTAAAGTTTTTTCATGGTAGCTATATAAGATTAAGTTATATTTAAACAATGCCTTGTTTAGGGTTTTTGCGTGTGGTATGTTAATTTCGTTCGCTTTTGCTTACCTTTCGAGCTGTTACTCGTGTCCAACACTGCATGTCAGCTTACCTCTCACTTTTGCAGGTCCGGCACCTAAAGCCAGGCACCTCTCCGAACCAGTTTTTAGGAACGTCACTTTGGTTGGACTCGCCAGGGTCCTCTCCAGTAATTGCCAGGGAATGCTTCGGAAAAATTCGATAAAACCTATACGCTTTTTTTTGCCCTTTTTTCATTCCCAGTCATTGGGTAGGAATACCCCATATTGCCATAAAATTAAAAAGTCACAAACTAACTGGGGCTTTGCTAGAGTCAGCTATTTTCTGTTCATGAGGGTCTCTTACTACTTTCCATTAAATTGAGTGTGGTTTCCCTGGACATAATTTTTTAAAGGGGCCTGACCCCACCAATCAGGCCTCCTGTCCAGATGTCAATTGTTCTATATTAACCTTTCATTTCCCTTTCACTCATAACTCCAGTTTGTTTGTCTTTGGGGGAAGGTTTAAATTACTAGCGGCAAAACCCCGTAATAGACAGAAAACTTGCGGGCCTCAGGAATTTTTCAACATTGAAGCGTTCAGGGGAAGCTCAAAAGGCTGAAGATCCCCAGCCTTTGGTGCTGTTTTTGAATTAAAGCAAAAAACCTTTACTGGTTTGCAAATAAAGGGGTTTCGGTTTCCCTCCCCTTGCTCCAGTTTTTCCGAAACTTACATCCTGACCCCTGGCCAAAACGCACAAAACAGTGTTGGTAAATGATTATTTTACTAGATATGTGTGTGGATAAAAAGATAGTGAAATCCAAAATTAAGGATTAAGCTTTAGGACTAGGGAAAGCCATCAAAAAAGAGGCCACGCGGGGGGCCGATGCTTACCCTAAATTTTGGCCTCTAAGCAGTCTTGATGAGTCATAGAGGAGCTTCGTGCGAATATTGTGTTGCAAGATTTCCCTGTAACGTTTTTCAAAAAGTTAAATGGAGCGGGAATAATTGTTTCCATTTAAGAATTCATTTCATTCAAAAACCCTCTTTGTCATTTTCTATGACATTCAAAACCCTTTTTGGAAAAATTTCGCACAGGACGATATTACTATTGACCATTTTAAAATACTACTTTATGCTTTGGTGTGTGAGGATGTAGATCTATATGTGGGCATGATATAAAATACTTATTTAGATAAATATTGGAAAAACCTTTAAAAACCTACAATATAGCATCCAAAAATGGTTCATATTTATGAGAACCTTCCCCTTTCCCCCTTTAAAATTGGCCCTGCATTTGCCAGTACCTGCAAGGCCCCTATAGACACGACTGAAATGTTTCGAAAAAATGGAATCCCGTAAGGCAGTTCTTTATTATATTTTTTTCCCAATTTGTCATATGGACTTTTTGACGCCTTTGATCCTTTTCCCGACGAGTGGTACCCATTAACATTTTGCACCTTTTACCCCTTGATGTATTGGGGGTTGGGAAAAGAAATCCATTTCTATTGTGAACTTTGGAAAACCTTAAAACAATTCTTCCATAATACAAAGAAAATAAATACAAGAATCCCTCCCCCCAAAATTTTGTGATGAAATTGATTTTCGTTTCAACCTTTTACATCACTGAAGATGTTTAGCCCGGAAAAAGGGAAAAGGAGGGAAGGGGAGGAGAAATTCGGATAGATTTAGTAGTTGGCGTTCCGTTAGGAGAGGCACCCTTGGGTTTGGGCCAGGGGAAGGGATGCCACTGGCTGTCCGACCCCGATGGGAAGCTAGCTTAAAGGGAGCTTCAGGAGCCGTTAGTGGAGAAGAACAAGCCTTTAAAATTTGTAAAAAGCTTTGCCGCATTCGTTACAGAGTTTAAGGGATAGTTAGGAAATAATGGACAATCCAAATTAGTATCCCCCCCTCAGTGCTTGGCCTCTTTCCCGGGGGAGCTTTTCCCGCCCAAGTCGGCTTACCCCCCAACGTCCGGAGGTGGTCCTTATGGGGAAATGGGGGGTTTGTAGCTGGGCGACAACCACGGCCACAGGGCAGCGACTGTTTGGAAAAATTTCAAGTATGATCACAAAATATGGGGAACTTTATACATCCTTCCAATGGAGACACCCTTTTGCTCTTCCCTGAACGTTTCCTTTCTCAACAATTACCTTTTTCAGCGACCATAATTGGTCTCCCAAAAAGGGGGGCCCCAAACGTCACAACAAGGAAGACGGGGCAGATGCTGTGCCGTACAAGTTCTCATCCAAAGGAGCCTTTATTATACACGCTTCCAAGGGGCGAGCTTATTTTTGGGGCGGACCTCCACCTTTTCGGGAATGAAAGTTTCCTGAATAACCTACAAAAAGAAAATTTTATGATACATACACCTTGGCGATGTATACATACATGGCAATTTGTGTGGTGGGTTTGTGGAAGGGTTATCCCTTGAAATTAATATAAAATTGTTTTTTTTAATATATATAAAATATGTGTGTTGTTTTTTGCATGTATCTTAAAAATAAAAATATATGTTTTCATTATATTTGTGTTTGTATGTATTTTAGTGTTCGTGTATAGTATTATTCACTTTAGTATTGTGTGTTGTGTATTTATATAATATTATGGTTTTAGAGTTTGTTATATTGTAATTTTTTACCAACTACTGTTTTGTCATTTTCTGTATATGTATAAAGATACATGTTTTTTATATTTATGTATATATATATGTTATATATTTATATTCTGTAATAGGACTATTCGCCCACTCCTTGTCCAAACCACGCCCCCCCCCCCCTTGGTATGACGCGTCCATGGTGGAATGCGGGCCGCGTCCCAAAGTATTTGTGTCAAACGTACGTGGGCTTAGCTATTTCCCATCCTAAAAGACCTTTATTGCCACTCTAAATGCCCAGTACTTTGTGTAAGGACACTATCTTACAGGAAGATACTGTCACATATAAAAGTTGTAATTAATAGACCACTTTTTAGCAACATAACTGGATGGCTTGCTAGTGACGTCATGCTATGCTTGTCATGTCATCATTACTGACGTAAAAACCATTACAATGCAGTCACTCACGGGTATCCATGTTGAACGAGACATTTTAGAGGCGCAGATACCGAGATCTGCTGGGGCCTCCTTATCGCTCGGAACCCGCTGCTTTTATCCCCCATCAGGAAATTACTATATAGTCTACATGGAACTCATCAATGTATATGTTTGAAGCTTGAGTGGCTAGCGAAGGTAGTGAACATGTAAGCTAGCTGCTAAAACTAAAATAGACAAGCAAGCAGCCTACTGGTGTTTCATCATTCCCCGGATAATTGGTGATGACACATTTAAAGCGAAAGGGTCACTGGTGGATATAAAGTACTCAAAAATGGCTGAAGATATTACCTATGTACATGTATAATTGAAGGAATATAAACTTAGAAAAAACAAATTTTAATTTCACATATTAACTGGAGTTCTTGTCTCGAATGCGAGTGCCGTGAATCTGGATTCCGCCTTCACCCCTTTGCGGTACCACTTACATGGCCGATGTACCTGGCCACCCACGCATCGTTCTAATTACTTTACAATACTGTGTGTGTGTGTATAGAGAGTGAGAGATCCGAAATTGAGTACTAACCATCAGCATGCGGGGGTTTAAAGAAAAGGTCAGAAAAGAACGGCACCCTGCGCAATTATCCCTTGTTTTTGAAAGTTCCTCTACGAACATGTCTTTTTATAGAGTAAATAAGAGAGAACAGATATGTAGATAGATTTATATATAGTGTTCTATGTTTACCTCACATAAGATATTAGGTTTTGACAAAAAAAAAAATGGGCACGAGGGCTTTATAAATTAATCAACTTTTAAATATTAGTATAACGATAGTGTAAATTAAAGCATTAAGAAGCCCAACCCTTTTGTGCTGTTCTTAAACATTCAAATAAGAGCCCTTGTTTCTAATAAATGTTTCTTGTTTCTCTACGCCATTTGAATATTCTGACACACCTTTTGCCACAAACTGACACATATAGCACTGTTGGTATATATGGATGTAGATACATAGGTAAATAGTGTATGGATAGAAAGATAGCTGTTATAGATCAAAAATATTAAGGAAAGGTCCTCTTTATGAATAGCCGTGGCAATTCCAAAACACAAAATGAGATGCAGTCTACGGCGAGAGGGCGCGGTTGTTTCCTTTACAGCCCAATCTGGCCCCTGCATGAAGCCAGTACTCTCGCAGCAGATTTGACCTAGAGGAGCAGAATATTTTAAAACTTATTAAGCCTTTTTTCAGAAAAGGGTTATGGATGGGAATAAATCTCGTTTCACTGTCAAGACATTCATTCTCATTCATACTCTTTTCCATATTTGTCATAATGAACATTCTTCACCCTTTAGGGCAACTTTCGCGACAGGGATGCATATATACGTGTGGGGTCTATCTATTTTTTTTATAATTAAAAAAAAAAATATGTATGTGTTGGTGTGTGTAGATCTATTGTGGGCATGTATACCAATATATCTATTATGATACTTTGTGAAAACCTTAAAAACAATAATTACCTATAGCTATTCCCAAAACTGTTTAACAACTTATGAGAAAAATACCTCCCCTCACCCCTTTTGAAAATTTGTGCGCACATTGCATTTTGTCAGTACCTGTAAAAGGCAAACTAATATACATTCGACTGAATGTTCGACAAAAGGGGAAATTTCCGAGAAAAAGCCGCTTATATTTTCCAAAAGGTGAGCGATCATAGGACGTTCTGACGCTAAATTCAGGATCTCATTGTCGACTTGAGATGGTAGCATTAAACCATTTTTGAAAACACTTGTTTATCTCCTGAGTATTGGGTTAAAGGGAAAAGAAATGCCACCGTAATGCTCAAAAGCTTTACTGGAAGAAAGCATCATGAACGAGATTCGTTCCATAAATACCGAAGAAATAAATACAAGAATCCTACACAAATATCGTGATGAGAATGGTTCTTTAAAATTTCATCAAAATCACTGACATGAGTTAAGCAGATAGAAAATAGAAAGGAAGAGAGAAAAGTTCGGAAGATTTAGTAGTCCTGGCGTTCGTAGGAAGAGGCACTGGCGTGGAGCCAGGGAAGGTGATCGCCCAGGCTGGTAACCGCCCACGCCGGAGGTGAAGCTCAGCTTGATGGGGACGCCTTCGGGAAAGGGGTGTGCTGGAAAACGGACACAGCCTTTACAGATGCTCAACAAAGCTTTGCCGTGCATATCGTTATCAGAAAGCTTATAAAGGGATATGGTTCTTTACGAAACCTAAGGGACTCACCCCCATCCTCCAGAGGACTCCTGCCCCATCAGCCTGCTTTCCGGCCTCGTTCCGGGCGATGCCGTTTCCAGTCTCGAAGTCGAAGCGTATCTCGCCGTAGCGTTCTGTGTACGGTCGTCCTTCAGGATCGGAATGGGCGTCTTGTAGCTTCGGCCACGCCCACGGCCACCAGGCAGGCGAGCTGTGTGGGAATTCAAGTATCAGAATCACAAATATAAAGATTTTTTAAAAAATTTCCTTCCTAATGGGGGCACCCAAATAAAAACCTTTTTTTCTGAAGCAATTTCCGTTTCGACACAATACACTCTTTTTCCAGACATGACCATAAATTTGTCTTCCAAAAAAGAGGTAAAAACGCTCACAACAAAAGACGTTGCATTCTGATGGATCTACAGTACAGTGTGCTCATCCGAAAGGCGATGGCTCTTTATATACACGGTCCACAGTGGGGGGAGCTGTATGATTGTGGGCGGACCTCCAGCGTTTTCGTCAGGTAATGAAAGTATTACCTTGAATAACTACAACATGAAAATATGAATACATACACCTTGCTAAATATAATACATGCAACATTTGTGTTGTGTTGAATGTATACTTATAAAAAAAAATATTTTATTATATAACATATATTGTGTGTGTGTGTGTTGTGTGTTTTGGTGTGCATTATATTATAAAATTTTTGGGGGTGTGTGCTTATCTTGTTTTATCTATTATATACGTGTTTTTTTCTTTCCTATTGTATTTGTTTTTATATATATAAAATATATAGTGTACTATATTTATTACACATATATGTATACACGCATACATGTGTGTTTTTGTGTGCATGTCGTTGTTTTTTGTTTATGTATAATATATGATATTTGTACAAAGGACTATTTCGCCCACTCCTTCTCCTCCCACGCCCCCCCCCCCCTTTTGGTATGACGCGTCCATGGTGGAAATGGGGGCCGCGTCCAAGTATTGTGTGCAAACGCAGTGGGCTTAGCTACTTCATCCTAAAAGACCTTTATTGCCACTCCCTGCCCATACTTTGTGTGGGACACTTCTTACCAGAAAAATACTGTCACATATAATAAGTTGTAATTAATAGTCCAGTTTTAGCAACATAACTGGATGGCGTATGCTAGTGACGTCTGCTATGGTTTGGCATGTTTATTACTGACGTTAAAAACATTTCAATGCGTCACTCACGGGTATCCTGTTGACGCGACATGTTGGAGGGCGCAGATACCCCTAGATCTGTTCCCCGCCTCCTTATCGCTCGGAATCCGCTGCTTCTTATCCCACACCTCAGGAAATTACTATATAGATCTACATGAACTCAACAATGTATATGTTTGAAGCTTGAAATGGCTAGCGAAGGGTAGTGAACATGTAAGCTAGCTGCTAAACTAAAATAGACAAGCAAGCAGCCTACTGGTGTTCATCATTTCCCGGATAATTGGTGATGAAAAATTTTAACGTAAGGTACTGGTGGATATAAAGTACTCATAAATGGCTGAAAATAATTACCTATGTACATGTAAATTGAAGGAATAGTAAACTATAAACAAAAATTATTTCACATATGAACTGACTTGTCTTGTCTCGAATGCGAGTGCCGTGATCTGGACTCCCCGCTTAGCCCCCTTTGGCCCCTACCCCTTACATGGCCGATGTACCTGGCCACCCACGCATCGTTCTATCACTTTACAATACTGTTGTGGTGTGTATAGAGTGAGAGATCCGTAAATTTAGTACTAACATCAGCATCTGGGGTTGGTTAAAAGTCAGAAAAGAACAGGCCACCCTGCCGCATTATCCCTTGATTTTGAATTTAGTTCCTCTACGAACATGTCTTTTTTAGGTAATAGAGAGACAGATATGTAGATAGATTTATATATGGGGTTCATGTCTATCTACACCTAAGGATATTCGGGTTTGACCAACACTAAGGTGCACGATGGGTTTCAAATATAATTACATTAAAAAACGGGTTTTTACTGATTGTGGTAACATAAGGTATAAGAAGTACCCTATTACAATTTTTAAGCATTGAGAACCCAATTTTGGTTTGTTCAAATAAAATGATTTTACTAAAAATTTTTTGTTTTGCATCGATTTGAAATGGAATTTCAATACTTCTTCTTTGGACACTCTTGCCACAATGAAACGCCCCCTGGTGGGAAAGGGGGGTGAAAATCAAGTTGATGGGATTAGAAGGTTTGCTGAAAAGGGCACAATTTAAGATAGGCCCTTTAGAGAATGCCGGGGAATTCCCTTACAATAGAGAGCATTACCAAGGGGGCCGGGTTCTTTCAGGGGCCCAAACCCCCCCTGCCAGAAAGGACTCCCCCGCAAGCCGAGTTGCCTGGGAGTGGCCGGTCACCAGTGTTGAAGAAGCTTTACTTAAGCTTTTTCGGGTTAAAGGATGGGTCTGTTAGCTGTCCAACATCCCCCACATACATCTTATATTCGTCATAATAAATTCTTTTTATGGCAATTCGCACGGGGAACGACAAAAACTTTTTTTTCTAAAAAAATTTATCCTTTCCCATCAATTTTATATATATTATTTTTTAAAAAATACACAAGATGATTATTATGGGTGTAGTACAAGTGGGCTGTTAAACCAAGTTTTTTATTAGGATTCATGGGGGGGTTTACTTGTGAAAACCAAAAACTTTACAAGCTATCCCAAAAGTTAAAATATTTATATAAAAACACTCCCCCTCATTTGGAATAATTTTTTGCGAAAATTGTTTTGGGGAGTCCCGTCAGGCTACATTATACTCGATGAAAATTTTTGACAAATGGACATTCACAGAGCCTTATTTTTTCAAATAGCTCATAAACGTTTACTAAATCGGATTTTATTATTAATTTAATTAAAAATTTTAATATTTTCATTTTAGTATTGGGTTCACAAAAAGAAATAGCGTAGGTGGTTATAGATAATTTATAATAACAATTTTATAAATACCGGAAGAAAATAAATAAGAATCCTAAACAAATATTGAATAAATTATTGTTTACCCTAAATTTGATTGTAACAATGAAAATAAAGGAAGAGGAAAAGTTCAAATTAAGTAGTCCTGGCGTCGTAGTGGAAAATGGCGTGGACACAATAAATTTTAACCACCACCCATGAGCTCACTTATACGTTTTACGTTACTTGGAACAAGGCCTTTTGGCCTCTTTGTCTTTGGTGTTCTTTCGAACTTCCCTTTCTGGTTTGTTCTTGAGCGACGGCCTCAACCTCATTCAAGGCTCCTCACCAACTTTGGCAATTTTCCAGCAGATTTAAGCATCCCGTCCTCTGGGCGAATCTTTTAGAAGACCTAGGGGTACCTCGATCGCTCCAGGGGGACTGCGAGGTCCCATTGCCTGCTTTCGGCCTCTTCTGGACGTGGGTTTTGTTCGGACAATTTCAAACAAATCGCATTCATTGGACTTTGTTGATACATCTCCTAGGTGATCGCCCAAATGAGACCCTCTGTTGCTAGGTTTGCTCATTCGACACTAAGGCTTTTCCAGCGTGCCATGGAAATTGTGTTTTTTTGCACCACAAGTTTATCAGAACCACCAATCAAAAATCAGAAAGACTTGATTCTGAATTACTCCTCTTCACTTGCTTTATCGCAAACATGCTCTTTTTGGTCATGGAGACGTTTGTTCGCCCAAAAACCACTCCCCAAATGAAAAACTTGCACCCAACTTTAATGAAGGTTTTAACAAGCTGCAAACCCAATGAAGAGGCCCCGTTTGTGGTCTTAATCAAATCAAGTTGCTTGCATAAAGTTTTTTTTGTTTTTACATTTACTATTTGGGTTTTATTATTTTTGACCTTTTGGCCCCAAAAAGAACTTATAATAAATGATTTTGGATGATACAATGGTTATAAAGTATATAAAAATAGTGTATACATAACAATTAAAATAGGTTTTGTGTAGGTGGAATATAAAAATAAGACATTAGCATTGTTTTACACCCATTGGATGCATGTATATCTCGCATCAAGGGGTTGGTGTGGCGGTGTGGATGCTGTTTTGCAAAAAAAATTACTTAATTTTTAGAAAATTATGGTAAATGTGGTTTGCCGTCGCATTATTCCATTCATATTCTTTCATATTTGTCATTAACTTCTTCCAACAACCTTTATGCAAATTCCGCGGGTGCCTTTGGTGGTTCTATCTATAATATATAAATTATGTTTATGTTGTAATTAATTATATTTGGGACATAACCATTTCTATGAAATTTTGGATGTATTTTGAAAATTAAAAACCATTACTATACTATTTTCCATGTTACCTTTGAAAAAAACTCCTCCTTCCCTTTGTTTGGCCCGCATGCTTTTTCAACCTGTCAAAGGTCAATACTTGACTGAGTCACATGGGAAATCCGACGTACCCTAATATTGTTCCAAAAGTGACGATTCAGCTTAGCTAATTCAAAATCCTTTAAAATAGACCAGTTTTGCGCACTTGTTCATCTCCGATTTGGTTAAAGGAAAAATCACTGTACTAAAAGCTTTATGAATATAATACATGACAAATTGTTATAGATCCGAAGAAATAACGAAGAATCTACACAATATCGTGATTGTTGTCTTTCAGTCCATAAACATCACTCGTATATTTTGCGGTAAGTAGGATGGGAGGTACGGAATGTTGTATCCTACCCTTCTAGGAAAGGGACTGGTGGTAAACCGGAAGGTTATCGCCACTGGGTAAGCCCGCACAGGGGAACTCATTAAAACGCCTTAGGAAGCGGTGCTAGACGGCAAGGCTAAGTGTAACAAGTATTGCTAACTTTAATAAACTTAAATTTAAAGCTTTCAAACCCAAGGCTATCTATCGGTTCGCCCCTCACCCTTTCCGGTGCCTGGGGATGGTTTCACATTCGAATCAGTCTGTACTGAGGCGTTTGATGAGTACTCATAATAAAGGGGGTCGAAAATTCAAACCCAGGTAGGCGATCTGTATGAGGAATTCAGGAATAAAAAATACAAAAAGATTTTTATATAATTCCTTCCCTATGAGACAGTAGTAGTCTTTTTCTGAAAAGTTTCCGTTTCGACCAAAACCCTTTTCCCTGAACGTAAATTTGCCCAACGAAAAGGGTTCAAATCACAACAAAGCTTGATTTTATGAGCTTGAGTAGTTATCCCAACGATCCTTATATACATCACATGGGGGAGCGGTATGATTGGGCGGACCCCGCCAGCGTTTCGTCGGTTTGAAGTATTCCGTCTACAACTGTATGTTTCTTTTGCGTAAACATACTGCAAAGGGATGGGAATGTACATAAATTATAATAGGTGTGGGTATTTATAACACGTGGTTGTTGGGTTGGGATAAATCAACATATATTATTTTGTTGCATCGATTTTTTGGAGCATTTTACTATATTTTTTAAAATTCATTCACAATAAATTCGTGTGTTTTATATTGATTGTTTAGACATAAAAGTAAAAACTAAAAATATATGTTCACCCTGATGGTTGTGTGCATGTCCTTGATTGAAAGGGGAATAGAAAGATAGTATATTATATAGATATTACATTAATGATATTTGTAAGAAGCCACATCTGTCTAAAGTTTGTATCCGTAGTTGGAAATGGGCCTCGTCCCAAAAGGTGCAACACGTGGCTTTGGTACCCATCCTAAAGATGACCTCATGCCCCGTATGTGTTGAGCACGTTACAGGAAGATTGTATATAAAATGTATAACCATTTTGACATAATATGGGGTGCTAGTGCTCTCAGGATTTTCGCATCATATACTTAAAATTATCAATAAACATATATCATGTGACGATGTTTTACAAGGGATACCTCAGCTCTGCCATCAGCCCATTTATCTCTGATGCTGTTTACACACCGTAGTAATTATATATATTTGGTTTGGGACTATCAATATATTTTGAAGCTTTATCAGCGCAAAGGTATGAAAATGTAGCTACTGTAAAACAAATAGAAACACAATACTTGTTTATATTTCTCCATAATGGTGTGACAACATTTAAGTAATTATTGATATAACAAGTCTCTAAATTGACTAAGGGAAATTTTTCCAGTCATGTAAGATTGAAGGAATAGTAATAAAACAAAAATTTCACAACAAAAGACTTGCTTGTCTGAATCGATCCGTGTCTGATCCCGACAGCCCCTTTGCGCTCCCCTTCATCGGATGGTTCATCTGCGAACTTTCGTTGTGTATGGAGGAGAGATCCGATTAGGGTTAACATGCATGCTGGGGTTAAAAAGTTTAAAAACCCACCCGCCCTTTATCCCTATTTAAGTGAGTTCCTCTAAACATGCTTTTTACTAATAAAGGACAGATATGGTACATTAAATAGGTTCTTGCAGTACCCAAATTTTCGGTGTGAAAAACTTGTGTACGTGATTACATTTAATCAGGGATTCAAATTCAATTTAACATGTCATGGGGGTGGGCCTTAATTTACAAATGTCAATAAGTAAGTTTATTACATCAAGAAAGAATTTGTTCATAAAAATAAAATAGTATTATTATCATGATATTTTATATTATCATATTAAAGAAAATTGTAGTGTTTGGTTTAAAGGCATTGGTTGCACAATTTGATCCCCCGGGCTGGTAAGCCACCCTTTGGGAATCAGCCTTGATATGCCTAGGAGCTGTAGTGGAAAAGGCAAGGCCTTTTAACCCAAACCCCTACATTAATATACTATCAAAGGGTTCTTTCGAAACTCCCCCCTCCTCCGAATTTACGTTTCCGGCCTCGTTCCTGCTCGTTTCCACTGAAGTGAGCTTACTCGCCAGGTTTCTGTGCGTCTCCTCAGGATCGGAACGTCTGTACTATCGGCGAAACCAGGCCAGGGCGCGCTGAGGAAAGTAAATGAAAAGACATTTAAAGAAAAATGCATACACCAGCACTAGCAAGTTCATATCTTTCTAACAAATGGAAGTTTGTTCCCTTTTGGCAAGACATCTCACAATCAGAGCCTCATCGCTGAAAGTGGGTTTTTCCGAAAAATTGCGTCTTCGGATGCCGCTGTTTTCTGCTGCTCCCCCGCCCCACCGACCCCTGCAGGAGAGGTCATTTGGCTTTCTGGGATCACTTTTTCCAATAATTATTTATATTCCCGCATATTTTTAAACGATTTTTAATTCCTTGGAATGGAAGGTGAAAACTGTTTTTTTTTTTTTTTTTTTTTTTTTTTTTTTTTTTTTTTTTTTTTTTTTTTTTTTTTTTTTTTTTTTTTTTTTTTTTTTTTTTTTTTTTTTTTTTTTTTTTTTTTTTTTTT
>NW_023645963.1:20000-25000 GCF_015228065.2 Penaeus monodon
TTCCTCTCGCATCCCGCCTTTTTCCCCTCCCCTTTCCTCCATTCACCCTTTTTAGCGTAAGTTCTCGGGCCCCTTTTCCTTTTTTTTTTCATCGAGCTCCCCAGTGGCATGACCGCAATCTTTTTTTTTCAAGACAGTGAAATGGCCCCTTACACCCTTTGGTCAAACCTTGCGACTGGGCATCCGGTTCCACCGTAGGTAAGGGTGGCGGGGAAAGGGGTCGACTTGGAACTAACCAAAAGCGAAAGATAAAGAGAAAAATTGGGTTTAGGGGTGATCGGCAGGGGGGGGGGGGGGGGGGGGGGGGTGGACTGGGAACAGCGGCGGGCGTGGGGAAGGGGAACGGGGAAAGGAAAAAAGGGCGGCAAAAAAATGGACGGGTGAGATTTTGGTAAGGGAATTTAGGATAGAGGTTGGGTATATGTATATATGATACCCCTCACACTCCACACTTACGCACGACCCACATCACAAACACACGCACACCCCAAAACACACACACACACACACCCACAAACACAACACACCACACACCACACCATATTTATATATATATATATTATATATAATATATATATTATATTATATATTATATATTATATATATAATATTTTTAAATTATATATATGTTTAATATATATATACAATAATACATTTTTTTTCTTCCTTTATGTATATCATTATAATATATTATAATAATAATATATATAATATTATTATATATATTATATATATTTGTGTGTGTGTGTGTGCGTGTGTTGTGTGTGTGGGGTGGGGGTGTGGGTGTGGGTGTGAGTGTGAAACAAAATTTAAAATATATATAAATATTATATATATATATATATATTATATATATATTAAATAAATAATATAATATATAAAAATATATATATATATATATAATTATAATATATATGTGGTGTGTGTGTGTGGTGTGAGTGTGTGGTGTGTGGTGTTGTTGTGTGTGTGTGTGGTGTATATATTATATATATATATATATATATATTATATATATTTTAAAAATTTAATTATGTGTGTGAGTGTGTATGTGTGCGTGTGTGTGTGTGTATTTTGTGTGGTTGTGTGGGTGTTTGTGGTGTGTGTTGTGTGGGGTGTGTGTGGGTGTGTGGGGGTTCAAAGGTGTGTTGTTGTATGCAAATGTGTGTCGTGTGTTCCCCTATCTATCTATCTATATATCTTCTATCTATCTATATATCTCTAACGATCCACCTGAAATTTAAACATAGAAAAACCATAAAAATTCCCATAAGCACTGTCTCGGAGAGAGCAGGTTACACAAACCAGGCTAACTAGGATACATACACTATACTTTAGGGGAGGGGCATTTTGGAGCAAACCAATCTCATACATCAATGAAAAAGGCAAGGGGCCCAAGTCGCATAATTTTAAAAATTATTTACTTTTTTGCTCAAAAGCTCACCTACGGTCAAACACATTGCCCAAGCCCACACTTATGATTCATGAATTTTATTAGACAGACTTGTTTTTTGATATGTTTCCTAACATATATTATTATATATTATATATATATTATAATTATTATATATAATATATTTTTTTTTTTTTTTTTTTTTTTTTTTTTTTTTTTTTTTTTTTTTTTTTTTTACCAAACTAGATGATAGGAATAATGTAACAAAAGGCACGGCCTTCAAGCGTAAAAAACCATGTTTGATTGACAGCCCTTACAAAAAAAAAGCCGCCACTTTTGGATAATGCTTAGCGTTTTTCCCCTGGCCTTTGCGGGCCATGTACCTGTTCTGTAAAAAATTTTTTTATAAAATCAAATAAACAAAAAAAAAAATTTTTCCCCCCCCTCTCTCTCTCTCTCTCTCCTCTCTCTCTCTATATATATAATATATATAATATATTTTATATATATAATATAATATATATTTATTATATATATAATAATATATAATATATATATTATATATATATTTTTATATGTGTGTTTATGTGTGTGTGTGGTGTGTTGTTGTGTGTTGTTTTTTGGTGTGTGTGTGGGGGTGGGTGGTGGTGTATGTGGGTGGGTGTGGGTGGGGTGGGTGTGGGTGTGTGTGTTGTGTGTGTGTGTGTGTTTGTGTGTGTGGTGGTGGTGGTGTGTGTGGTGTGTGAAAGAGAAAAGGGGGGGGAAGGGGAGGTTATAGACAACTGTAACATACATGGACAAACCACAGAAACCGACACACTGAAAGCGACAGGAAAGGGGAAAAAAGAAAGAGAGAAGGGAAGGAGGGGGGAAAGGGAAGGTGAAAGAGAAAAGATATAGTGATAGAGAATGATAGAGAGAAGGAGGAGGAAAATAACAGACAGACATGCGACGACAGGCAGGGAAAAATGCCATAAATAGCGAAGAGGAGAGGGAAGGCCCCCCCAGGCCGGCACAAGAGGGAGGTACCCGCCCTTTTTCTCCCTCCCTCCCCCCTCCTCCCCCCCCCTTTCGCGGGCAGTGAAATGATCCCCAAAGCCACCACGGTCATCTTCGTCGTCGAGGGCAGCCGAGGGCGTGGCCCCCCCGCGCGTCGCAAAAGGCCCCCCTTTAACCTACTCCGGGCCCCGTCGTGGCCGCGGCCCCTCCTCGTCCCGCGGTGAGAGCGGCGGCCACGCGCCGCCTCTCGAAAGTGGACACGCATGACCGCAGCCGATCTCTCCCAAACCCGGGCTTGCCCGCAATCACGGAGGGCGCTTTTCGCTTTTTCCCGAACCCCCCGGACCGCCAAGCCAGCGGCCTCTGGCGCCCGCGGGGCACAGGGCGCGGGCCAAGCGGGGGGCATCGAGGCTCCATGCTTTTCCCCCAAAAGCAGGGGCAGTGTGGTTGTCCTGAAAAAATTGGGCGTAGAAAGGGCTGCCTTGGTTTCAGAGTGCGCCCAAAGGGCTTCAGTTAAAATCACTCCACTCTCACTCTTTCTTTTATGTCTATCTATCATCTATATCTCTATCTATCTATATCAGTCAGTTTAGCTATCATCTATCTATTATTTCTTCCTTTTATCCCCCCGCCCTTCTCTCTCTTCTCCCCCCCTCTCTCTCGCTCCCGCTCTCTCTCTCTCTCTCCCTCGCTCCCTTCTTCTCTCTTCTCTCTCTCTCTCTCTCTCTCCCCTCTCTCTCTCTCTCTTTCTCTCTCATTCCCTTTCCTCCCTCCCCCACCCCTCTCTTATCTACTATCATCTTTTATCTATTTTTTTTTCTCCTGTCTACTATTACTATCTATCTATCTCTTCTCTGTCCTTTTCCTTTTTTTTTCCTCTTTTCCCTTTTCCTCTTCTTTTCTCTCTCTCTCTCTCTTCTCGCTTCTCTCTCTCCTCCTCTTCTTCTCCCCCTCTCCTTCTCTCTCTCTCTCTTCCCCTCCGCAAGCCCCCAGCTGGGCGCGCCTCCCCGCCCGCCCGCGCCGGTCCGCGCCGCAGCTCACCGGGCCGCGAGACCGCAGGCGCCTTTTTCTTTGGCCTCGCACTTGTGTGTTGCGAAAGTAGAATAACGGGTTTAGATTAAAAGAAAAAAAAAAAAATAAACCTTTAGTGTGAAAAAAGGTAAAAGATTTATGCATTTTCATGTTGTTTTATTTCTCTCTATTCTGCTGTTTTTTTATTTCAATTTTTTTTCCTTTTTTTTTTTGATATTGGAAAAAAATGCGAAGGGGCCTGTTTTACAAACTCGTTTTGGAATTTTCATTTACAACACTTACTGCATTTTTGTATATAGTATGGATGGTGTGTGTGTGGTGTGTGTGGTGTGTATATATATATATATATATATATATATATATTATTATATATTTTAAAATATATTTTGTCATATATTATATTATAAAATTTATATAATTATTATATAGTTTATATATCATATAATTATATATTTGTGTGCGTGTGTGTGTGCTGTGTGTGTTGTATTAGTGTTTGTGTGTGTAAATATTTTTATGGTATATATATATTATATATATTTAAAAATAATTTTAAATTAATATTATTTTAATATATAATATATATAATAATATTTTTAATATATATAATTTTTACATACGTGGTGTGTGTATGTGTGTTTGTTGTGTATTGTGTTTTTGTGTGTATGATTATGTGTGCATATATGTGTTTATTATATTAAAATTTATTATTTTATATTATTTGTATAATTTTGTTATGTTATATTGTTTATTATATATTATATATATATAATATAATAATATATAATCCATTGCCACTCTCTCTCTCTCTTCTCTCTCCTCCTTCTCTCTATCTATCTATCTATCTATCTCTCTCTCTCTCTCTCTCTCTCTCTCTCTTTATATAATATTAATTAAAATATTATTTATTATAATATACATATATATTAATAATATTATATAATTATACATTTGAATATATACTAATTTTATATATATATATAAATATATATATATATATAATTGTGTTTGTGTGGGTGTGTGTGTGTGTGTGGTGGTGTGTGTGTGGGGTGTACAATATATGCATATTATTAATATTAAATTTTAAAATATATATATTTTTAAAATGATTATACAAATATAAATAAATATATAATACATACATATTATATATAAATATAAATATATAATATTTATATATTACATTCATATATAGAATATATACTTATATATATATATATATATATATATTTATATTATTATAATCCGTGGTGTGTGTGTGTGTGGTGGGCATATATATTTATACATATATATATATATAATTATATATAAAATTTTATATATATATAAAATTTTATATATATATTATATATATAATATATATATAATATATATATATATTATATATTTTATATTATATATAAAAAAAAAAAAATATATATATTATATAATATTAAAATATATATATATATATAATTTTAAAATTTTATTATATATAATATATATTTTCAAAAAACCCCAAAACCCAAAACAACAAACACCAAAAAACCTTATTAATAAAATTATAATATATAAAATTTTATATTAATATATTATATCTTAT
>NW_023645963.1:35000-36063 GCF_015228065.2 Penaeus monodon
AATAAAATGCAGGGTATATATAACACTATTCAGTGGAAAATGTGTATCCAGAGAAGCCTAAATGACCTCTCTCCTGTAGACAGAGGTCAGGTGGGCGGAGCGAGGGGACGGCAGCAGTATATAACAGCTGCTGCATCCGAAGAGCGGCACATCTTCCTCGTTACGGAACACAACACATCCAGCGATGAGCCGTCTGCTACTTGTGAGTATTGCTTGCCAAAGGAAGGGCATACACTGTATCACCACTTTTGTATAGCAAAGATATGATACCTGGTGCTTAGTGCTGAGTAGACTATGATCATTCTATTTAACTGTCTCTCATTCTCTTTCCTCAGCTCGCCTGCCTGGTGGCCGTGGTTGTCGCCGATAGCTACAAGACGCCCATTCCGATCCTGAAGGACGACCGTACACAGAACGCCTACGGCGAGTACAGCTTCGACTTCGAGACTGGAAACGGCATCGCCAGGAACGAGGCCGGAAAACAGGCTGATGGCAGGAGTCCTCTGGAGGATGGAGGTGAGTCCTTTCGCAAAGAACCATGTCCATTGATAAGATATATTTGATAATGATATGTGCGGCAAATCTTGAGAGGCTATCTAAAAGGCCTGTGTCCGTTTTCCAGCTACACCGCTCCTGAAGGCGTTCCCCATCAAGCTGAGCTTCACCTCCGGCGTGGGCGGTTACCAGCCCGTGGGCGATCACCTTCCCGTGGCACCCACGCCAGTGCCTCTTCCCTACGAACGCAACGACTACTGACTCTCCTTCTTTTCTAATATCGATGCGAATATGAAAATTTTCTATGATAATATATCTATTTTTTTATTATTTATTTTCTCATCAGATTCGCTCAATAAAACTTTGACATATATATGTTATCTTCTTGTATATCCATATTTATATGCCTCATTCCCACTGTCAGTATAATCCGATTTTGAATGCTGATTAATATTGTGAAGTCATCGTGCACGCTTAGTGTTTATCTACACCGTAATATCCTTAGTGGTGTAGATAGACATAGAACACTATATATTTTAAACTGTTTTTTTCCCAAAAAATGTTCTGT